>NC_053434.1:62523987-62726998 GCF_007990345.1 Gossypium hirsutum
CATCTCTTTTTGCGTGATCGGGCCGTCATCGAAGTCATCACACCGGATAGCAAGTTTTGGTACTTTCTTCTTAGTTGGCTTAGAAGAACATTTTGGCATGTATAAGCTATTACGTTGTGTTTGAACTTTGGCATGTAAACTTTAAGCCATGCGAAAATGGCACGAATGTTCGATTGAGTTGGATCAAGGGTAGGCATGAAATGGACCTAGTTACTTTCGTAACAGATGCTGGCAGCAGCAGTGTCATGAGATTGAAAAATCACTAAAAATAGTAGGAGTGGAATTAATTGATGAATAAATTATGTAATCGAAGCTCGATGAGTCTATTTTCATGAGGAAGTATTGAAAAGATCATATGGGCAGTATATTAAGAGATAATCAGATTTTTGTGGGACAGGGCCAGAACAGTTTCTGGATTCCCTGCTCCGACTTTGGAAATTCATTATAAATTAACCAGAGATAATTAGGGGTCGTACCATATATGTATAGATTCCTCTCTGAGTCTAGTTTTCATAGAAACAAACGGCATCAGTATTGAAGCCCCGTGGAGGGAGATATCCAAGTCGTAATGGGCAAAGGTCAGTGTAGTCGACCCCTACAACATGGGAGACTTTGACTAATAAACTGTACTAATTGGCCCGACCAAAAATTCTAGAAAAAAATACATAGATGGGCACATGAGTCTAGTTTCTGGGAAAATTACGAAACTGATTTTTGAGTTACGAAACTCAAGATATGATTTTTAAAACGACTAGTACACAGATTGGGCAGTGTCTGGAAAATAAATTTTATAAGGGGTTAAAGTCAGTTAACACCTCGTGTTCGACTCCGGTGTCGGTTTCGGGTTCGGGGTGTTACATTTGATTGGTATCAGAGCCAGGTTTAGTCGGTTCTAGGACTACCATAGCACGTATGAGTCTAGCTATACATGCCTTAATGTTAATGTTTAAAAGGGTGATGACTTCTGACGGTTGAAATGTTTTTGTTTTGATTAGTAAATGGATCCCGGTGTAGAAAGAACCCTAGCGGATGACGTTGAGAGCGTAGCGACTGCTCCTGCACAAGGGACGCCGCCTGTTGAACCTCAGTCATCTGCGAATAATCAAGGTGAGGGGGCTAAACAAGCCTTCTTTACCATGATGAATGAGTGGGTCGCGCAATATGCCCGAACCAACCCGGCTGTCCAACAATTCCCAAATTTGAATAATCCACCCCAAGAGCCTGTAATGCCATCAGTCGCTGATCCTGTGAGGCTGAGTAAGCCACCTGTAGACTTGATTAGGAAGCGTGGGGCCGAGGAGTTCAAGGCCATAGTAACTGATGATGCCGAAAGGGCCGAGTTCTGGCTTGATAACACCATTCGGGTGTTCGATGAATTGTCATGCACATCTGACGAATTCTAAAATGTGCTGTATCTTTGTTGCGAGACTCAGCCTACTATTGGTGGAGGACCTTGATTTCCATAGTCCCGAACGAGCGAGTAACTTGGGACTTCTTTCAAACGGAATTCCGAAAGAAATTTATTAGCCAACGGTTCATTGATCAGAAGCGTAAGGAGTTCTTGGAACTCAAGCAAGGCCGTATGACTGTATCTGAATACGAACATGAATTCGTAAGACTCAGTAGGTATGCCCGGGAGTGTGTAGCTGATGAGGTTGCTATGTGCAAAAGATTCGAGGAAGGATTGAATGAAGATTTAAAGCTACTAATGGGTATTTTGGAAATAAAAGAATTCGTAACACTAGTCGAACGAGCCTGCAAGGCGGAAGAACTTGGAAAGGAGAAGAGGAAGGCTGAATTTGAAGCTAGAGATTATCGTAAAAGATCGACGGGTAAAGCTCCGTTCTCAGCTGTAAAGAAGTTCAGGGAGGACATTAATAAGTCGAGGGCGACTGCGGGAATTTCCATCAGGGCAAGACCATCGATGGGCTCCCGAGCTACTTCGGTAGCTAGTGTGGGCAATAATCGTCACGAGAAACCTGAATATCCCAATGTGGAAGACGACACCTAGGTGAATGTTGGGGCAAGTCTACTAGCAGGGCCTGTTACGGATGCGGTTCGAAGGACCACTTCATTAGAGATTGCACGAAGCTGGATGAGAAGAATAAGATTCAAGGTGCAAGACCTAGTGGAGTGACATCTAGAGGTAGACCACCGAGAATTTTAGGAGGCAGGGGTGGTAGTCAGAGGGGGGCCTCTGATACGGCCGATCGACCCGAGAACCGTACTTCTGCTAGAGCATATGCCATTCGCGCACGAGAGGAGGCATCCTCCCCCGACGTCATCACTGGTACCTTCACTCTCTTTGATACTAATGTGATTGCATTGATTGACCCTGGTTCTACTCATTCATATGTATGCGAAACCTTAGCAACCAGTAAGACTCTACCTGTTGAGTCTACTGAGCTCGTAATTCGAGTATCAAACCCTTTGGGTCAATGCGTACTTGTTGATAAAGTGTGTAAGAGATGCCCTCTAATAATCCGAGAATCCTGTTTTCCGGCCGATTTGATGCTTTTGCTGTTCGACGAGTTTGATGTTATTCTTGGTTTGGATTGGTTAACCGCGCATGATGCGGTTGTGAATTGCAAAAGCAAGACTATCGATTTGAGGTGCGCAAATAACGAAATAATCCGAGTTGAGTCTGCGGACTTAAGGGGGTTGCCAGCTGTAATATCAGCAATGTTGGCCCAGAAATATGTAAGGAAAGGCTGCGACGCATACCTCGCGTATGTACTTGATGACAAGGAGTTAGAAAAGAAACCCGAATCGGTGCCGGTGGTTTGTGAATACCCGGATGTTTTTCCTGAAGAGTTACCGGGTTTGCCACCTGTTCGGGAGGTAGAGTTTGGTATTGAGCTTGTACCTGGAACTACGCCAATTTCGATCGCTCCGTATTGTATGGCACTAACCGAGTTAAAAGAGTTGAAAGCTCAGTTGCAAGAATTGACGGATAGAGGTTTCGCTCGACCGAGTTTCTCACCTTGGGGTGCACCAGTATTGTTCGTGAAAAAGAAGGACGGAACCATGAGGTTGTGCATTGACTATCGTCAACTGAATAAAGTGACGATAAAGAATAAGTATCCGTTACCGCGTATTGATGATCTGTTCGATCAATTAAAGGGAGCATCGGTGTTTTCAAAGATAGATTTGAGATCGGGTTATTATCAGTTGCAGATTCGAGATTCGGACGTACCCAAAACTGCTTTCAGAACGAGGTACGGTCACTACGAGTTCTTAGTGATGCCGTTCGTGCTCACTAATGCCCCTGCGGTGTTTATGGATTTGATGAATCGGATCTTCAGGCCGTATTTAGATCGGTTCGTAGTTGTGTTTATTGATGACATCTTGGTCTATTCAAGAGATGAGACCGAACATGCTGAGCATCTGAGGCAAGTGTTGCAAATTTTGCGGGATAAGCAGTTATATGCTAAGTTCAGTAAGTGTGAGTTCTGGTTAAGAGAGGTTAGCTTCTTGGGTCATGTGGTATCCGCATCGGGTATTCGAGTTGACCCGAGTAAAATTTCAGCCATACTTAACTGGAAGCCTCCGAGAAATGTTACCGAAGTCCGGAGCTTTCTAGGGCTCGCCGGTTATTACCGACGATTTGTCAAAGGTTTCTCGATGATAGCCACACCAATGACGAAGCTACTTCAAAAGGATGTTAAGTTCGAATGGACGGAGAAATGTCAGAAAAGCTTCGATCAACTGAAAACTCATTTGACTGAAGCTCCAATTTTGGTGCAACCCGAATCGGGTAAAGAGTTTGTCATTTATAGTGACGCATCCCTACTTGGGTTGGGTTGCGTATTGATGCAAGAAGGTCGAGTTGTGGCCTATGCGTCAAGACAATTGAAGCCACACGAGAGAAATTATCCGACCCATGATCTCGAACTAGCCGCCATTGTGTTTGCATTGAAAATATGGCGACATTATTTGTTTGGTGAGAAGTGCCATGTGTTTTCGGATCACAAAAGTCTCAAATATTTGATGACTCAACGAGACTTGAATCTGCGACAAAGACGTTGGCTTGAGTTGTTGAAAGATTACGAGCTTGTCATTGATTACCACCCGGGAAAGGCTAATGTGGTTGCGGACGCCTTAAGCCGGAAATCACTGTTTGCTTTGCGAGCGATGAATGTACACTTGTCTGTCCTACCTGACAATGTGTTAGTAGCTGAATTAAAAGCCAAACCATTATTGACTCATCAAATTCTTGAAGCTCAGGAAGTCGATGATGAATTGGTTGCAAAACGAGCTGAGTGTGTTCCGAACAAGGAATCGGAGTTTCAGATTGATGATGATGGTTGTTTGAGGTTTAGAAGTCGTTTGTGTGTTCCAAGGAATTCGGAACTCATTCCGATGATTCTGAACGAAGCCCATTGTAGCCGAATGTTAATTCACCCGGGGAGCACGAAAATGTACAACGACTTGAAACGTCGGTTTTGGTGGCATGGTATGAAACGAGACATCTCCGACTTTGTTTCGAGATGTTTAATATGTCAACAAGTGAAAGCGGAACATCAAGTGCCTTCAGGGTTACTTCAGCCGATCATGATACCCGAGTGGAAATGGGACCGAGTCACAATGGACTTTGTGTCCGGACTGCCATTGTCCGCAAGTAAGAAGGATGCGATTTGGGTTGTTGTTGATAGGCTGACTAAGTCGGCTCACTTTATCCCCGTGCGTACGGATTTTTCATTGGATAAACTAGCCGAATTGTATGTTTCTCAGATTGTGAGATTACATGAAGTACCTATTTCTATCATGTCGGATAGAGATCCGAGATTCACCTCGCGATTTTGGAAGAAATTGCAAGAAGCTTTGGGTACCAAGCTGCATTTTAGCACCGCTTTTCATCCCCAAACCGATGGTCAATCCGAGTGGATAATTCAGATACTCGAGGATATGCTGAGATGCTGCATCCTTGAGTTTAGTGGTTCATGGGAACGGTATGTACCTTTGATTGAATTCGCTTACAACAATAGTTTTCAATCAAGTATTAAGATGGCACCTTACGAGGCTTTGTACGGTCGTAAATGCCGTACACCATTGTTTTGGACCGAGCTTGGTGAAAGTAAAATTTTCGGAGTTGATTTGATTAAAGATGCCGAACAGAAAGTAAAGGTAATCCGTGAAAGTCTAAAAGCAGCCACAGATCGTCAGAAATCGTATGCGGATTTGAAACGAAAAGACATTGAATATCAGGTGGGAGATAAAGTGTTTCTTAAAGTTTCGCCTTGGAAAAAGGTACTTAGGTTTGGCCGTAAGGGCAAGTTGAGCCCGAGATTCATTGGGCCGTACGAAATCTCCGAACGAGTGGGGCCAGTTGCGTATAGATTGATTTTGCCCCCTGAGCTTGAAAAGATCCATGACGTCTTTCATGTTTCGATACTTCGACGCTATAGATCTGATCCATCGCACATAATTAGCCCATCAGAGGTTGAAATTCAAGCCGATATGAGTTATGAAGAAGAACCGATGCGTATCCTAGCTCGTGAAGTGAAGGAGTTACGAAACAAAAGAGTTCCGCTAGTAAAGGTGTTATGGCTCAAACACGGGATCGAGGAAGCTACTTGGGAAACCGAGAGCTCGATGAAAGAACGATATCCAAACCTATTTACCGATAAGATTTTCGGGGACGAAAATTTCTTAAGTGGGGGAGAGTTGTGACAGCCCAAAATTGACCCTAGTCGGGAAGTGGTTTCGGGACCACAAAATCGAGTCTTATAAATAATTAAAGATTATATTCTGTGTTTATGATGTGCGTAAATGCTTGTGTGATAGTTCCATACTTTAATTTGGTCAGTGTATGTGGAATTTATTAGTAGGGACTTATGTGAGACAATTTAGAAATATGCTAGGCAAGTGTTCAAGTGGCCCATTAATATATGTGGGAAAGTGTTTGTCCTTGCATGTCAAATTAGCCAAATTAAAGCATAGTGGCTGGCCATGCTATGGGTGGAAACATGTCACCAACATGTTATGCTAGTGATGTATGCTAAGAAAAATAAAATAAAGAGCATGGTAATTAAACAATGAAAAGGAAGGGTGATGAAAAAAAAAATGGTCTCATCCATACCCCCCTTGTTGCCGTGAGTTGAGGAAAGAAAACAAAAAAAAAATGTGTTCATTCTTGAACACCTTTGGCCGAATAGAGGAAAGAAAGGAAGGGAAGAGCTTGAGAAAATCGGCTATGGTGGTTTGCTAGACTAAGGTATGTTTGATGTTGTTCTTGAGATGCATGCATGTTTTAGTAGTTGACTTGAGTTCTAAAAACCCATGGTTCAATTTTGTGGATTGATGATGATTTTGTGTTTTGCCATTGATGAGTGCTTGAGCTTTTTGATAGTTGTTGATGAAAAGTGAAAGATATGTTAAAGATTAATATGTTAAATTAAGGCTTGGTAAGCTAGCTATTAAGGTGAAATGCTAATGTTAGTATTTGATTTGGTAATAATCTGTTTGGGGACAGCAGCAGTAAGGTGATTTTGGAAAATCGCCATAATTTGTAGGAGTTGAATTAGAAGCTGAGTGAATTATGCCATTAAAGCTTGAAGAGTCTATTTTCTTACAAAAGAAACTATAAAAACAAAAGAGTTACCGATCTTGAGATATTTGAAGTATTGTGGGGCTGAGTCAAAATGACTACTAGATTCCCTGTTCTGTATTTAGGAAATCATTATAAATTGTACAAAAATGATTATAAGATAAAATTTATATGCTTAGACTCCTTAATGAGTCTAGTTTCAAATGAGATCAAATACAACACATTTTGAATTCTGTAAAATGAGAAATTTGATTCGTAGTGAAGAGTGGTCAGAATAGTCAAATAGTGAAACAGGGGAAACTTTAAGAAAAATCTGGTATTGATTGGCCAAGCCAAAAATTCTGAAAATTTTATGGATGGAAGATATACGAGTCTATATTCAGGGAAAATTAACGGCTAGTGATTTGGAGTTTTGTAGCTCCAGTTATAAATAATTTAGCGACTACTGCTCAGGAAAACAGCTCGTAGTGAATATGTGATTTTGTTGTAAACATTAATGAAAATTTGCCAATGAGTTATTTATTGACTATTATAAAGCTTACTATAATCTATGTGTGTGAAGGTCAAATCAATATATATATTATTCTGAAAGTAATACTTGAATAGTCGATTAATGACTATTTTAAATTTTGTTGAACTTAAGCTCAAGAGCAAAAGGGAACTAGATCCGATAAAGGCAAAGAAAAGATCACTGAGTAGTCGAGTTGGAACCGTCTTACCCAACACAAGGTAAGTCATTAAGCATGTAGTTGGTATTATTTCAAATGGTCATAATGTTTATGTATTGATGCTGAATGGAATGAATAAATATACATATATATATATATGCATGTACGTATGTGATGATGAAATTGTTGAATGAAAAGAAAAGAGGTAAGATGTACTGAGTTGTTGATCTCGGCACTAAACGTGCGGGTATAACCATTTATGACCATGAGATTGGCGCTAAGTGCGCGGGATTAAATTGTACAGCACTAAGTGTGCGAAATGAATATGATGCACTAAGTGTGCGAATTGACCATGCGGCACTAAGTGTGCGAGTTTGACTATGTAGCACTAAGTGTGCGATTTGATTACGTAGCACTAAGTGTGCGAGTTGATTATATAGCACTGAGTGTGCGGACTCAATATACATTCGTGAATCATTATGGACACTATGTGTGCGACACTATTGAGTCGATCGCGGACAGCAGATCAGGTAAGTGTCTTGAGTACATGGCTAATAGGTGCTATGCTTATACTTGGTGTTGAGCTCGGTAAGTTTGAACCTATGTGACAACTATACTTGAAGTCACGTACATAAAATTTATCGTAGGATGGGTGAAAGGCCGTTTAGTCATTTGATTGTAACGAAAATAAATTGATTTATGAAAATGCTTCAATGTCCTATTGATGAGTATATGGAATGTGAATGCATGAATTGATATGAAATTGAATCGATAGGTTGGAGGAACTATGGTATGGTTCGGAATGGATGGAGTAATTAGCCTCGTTCCATTTTGTTTTCTCTTGTGATAATGTTATTGATGGATGGTAGTGCATAGCTTATGACTTACTGAGTTATCACTCGGTGTTTCCTTGTCACCTATTCTAGGTTTCTTGGACACATCTCTTTTTGCGTGATCGGGCCGTCATCAAAGTCATCACACCGGATAGCAAGTTTTGGTACTTTCTTCTTAGTTGGCTTAGAAGAACATTTTGGCATGTATAAGCTATTACGTTGTGTTTGAACTTTGGCATGTAAACTTTAAGCCATGCGAAAATGGCACGAATGTTCGATTGAGTTGGATCAAGGGTAGGCATGAAATGGACCTAGTTACTTTCGTAACAGATGCTGGCAGCAGCAGTGTCATGAGATTGAAAAATCACTAAAAATAGTAGGAGTGGAATTAATTGATGAATAAATTATGCAATCGAAGCTCGATGAGTCTGTTTTCATGAGGAAGTAACAAAAAGATCATATGGGCATTATATTAAGAGATAATCAGATTTTTGTGGGACAGGGCCAGAACGGTTTCTGGATTCCCTGCTCCGACTTTGGAAATTCATTATAAATTAACCAGTGATAATTAGGGGTCGTACCATATATGTATAGATTCCTCTCTGAGTCTAGTTTTCATAGAAACAAACGGAATCAGTATTGAAGCCCCGTGCAGGGAGATATCCAAGTCGTAATGGGCAAAGGTCAGTGTAGTCGACCCCTGCAACATGGGAGACTTTGACTAATAAACTGTACTAATTGGCCCGACCAAAAATTCTAGAAAAAAATACATAGATGGGCACATGAGTCTAGTTTCTGGGAAAAATTACGAAACTGATTTTCGAGTTACGAAACTCAAGATATGATTTTTAAAACGACTAGTACACAGATTGGGCAGTGTCTGGAAAATAAATTTTATAAGGGGTTAAAGTCAGTTAACACCTCGTGTTCGACTCCGGTGTCGGTTTCGAGTTCGGGGTGTTACACATTAGTTCGAAAAAATTACCTATCCAAAATTCAATATTAAATATTTATGAGCTCAGGTTATGAAAACATTATCCCGAAACTACCTTTTTTTTTACACCATTGGAAATTGAGACATTATATCTTTCTATTGTTGTAACACCCATCATCCATATTCAATGTCAGAATAGGGTTACAGAGCATTTCCAAAGTTATAACACATATAACTGTACTTTTCTCATACATTAAATCAATTCATACAATCATCATTCATTCTCAAACAATTTGTCCCTTATAATAGCCTACGAGGCCAAAAACATACTTTAGGAGTGGTTTAAGACTAAACCGATAACTTATAAAGCTTTCACAAAACTTTGAAATTTTTCTAAAAACAAAGAACATACGTCTATGTGGACAGACCGTGTGTCTCACACGACCACCAAACATGCCCGTGTCATAAGCCGTGTGAAAATAGGAAGTACATACTGACTTGGGTTACACGACCAACCACACGCCCGTGTGTCCTTCAAAGTGGCCACACACGCCCGTGTGCCAGGTCGTATACTAGGCCATGCCAAATTTGTAGGGTATACTGGCTTATGCAACACAGCCAAGTCACAAGCCCTTGTAGTGTATATAAGTTTATTTCCACTAGAAAAATAATATTCTAGTTTATCTAGAGTATAAGGGGCGGCAACCCTAGTTAATGATACTAGGATTTTTTTGTCCCACTCCTTACATGAGGGGTTTTGGGCTTCACTTATATTGGGATCAATTATGAATACTTTATGGGCCTTTTAAACCTAATACTTTGTAATATGATCCGACTCGATTTAGTTTTTCTATTTCTCAAAATAAAATTTAATATCTACATATTAAATAATTTTCTCATCCCAATTTTATCTTAGTAAAATTTTAACAATTTTACCCCTAGTAAAATTTTAAGAAAATACGTTCAATATGTCACAACTCAACATGTTCACTATGACCAAATGATTTATTTTCATTTCCATACTTCAAAATAGTACAAAAAGATAAATGATTTTATTTTCTTCCATAATTTTTTAAATAATCATATATAAGATTGCAAGTTTTCATTTATATTTTTAAAAAGTTACATTCATTTCCAAATGATTTTATTTCTCCATTTTAAAGAAAATCGTAATCATTCTTAAATATTCCTCATTTTTCTTTTTCCATTTATTTTGTTTATTTCTATTCAAACACGTAATTCATTTTTGGTTTCAACAAGCTAGTAGAGAGACATATTGGACATATGTAACTAAGGCTCAAATGATTTATAATAAAGTTCCAGATTTTCGTCTATTAATTATATACTCATTTAGTCACGAAGTTATTCCATTATAGTATTATGACTAAACTCTCCTCAACGACATACCATTACGAAAGTAACTACTTAGTGCTTATCTAATGACCTTATCATAAGTGTGTTATCCTTATAAGATATCTTGGATCTCTTTGAGATAACATCTATCACAAAGACGGATGACCTGTGACCATGTTTACTTTTCATCAACCATGTAATATCAATGAAAGGATTTTATTTACTCAGGTTTGGGCTATGACTTCCACTGTTGTAAATGGCACTACATATTACAGAAGTCGTACACCTAACGCACCAACTTTCGATTCCTTATCTATTTAAACTTAGGTTTTTACTTATATCAAAATGTACAAGTCACGCATACATAGTTTGCCATCCACTGAGGATTTACGTATGTCATACTATGAATGTTACAAGTGAATAAATCCATAAACAGATTCATGATTTATTCTGCTTGAGTTCTATCTAATGTACTGTCAGTCTAGTTAGTCACATTTATGTCTCTATCTTCTGAAAGTCATCAACTCCGATGCCCAAAACAAGACATCTCCCTAATTGGACTTGATAGACAACATATTAATCCTTTAATCGGTTTGCTCATTTTTTATTAGACTAAGGACATGTTTAAGTTCATCTACTAATAGAAGTTGTCTTTTTGTACTACGACCCGACCATGTAATACCACTTAATATTTGTTAAAAATTTAGACAACAAATTAGTAACATTTGTTTCTATTTTGTTTTGCGTGCAAAAACCATATGACGACAATTATACAAAGTATATAAATGTAATCAATGAAAATTTTTTATTAACCAATTTGTCCAAAAAAAATTACAAGTGTATATTAACGAAAATACTACACTTAAGACAAGATCTAACAATATCGCTTAGCTTATAGGGAGTGTAGGAAATCAATCTAGACATGTGATTAGTTGTGTCACGTGTATAGCTGATTCTTAGGAGATTAGTTACGTAAAATACTGATATTCTGTATGAATTAAGATTTTGTATTATAGATCCTAATTTATAGGTGTCTATCAAAGCTATATGCACATGATACTATGTGTTATATATAGGCATTCTGCTTCACGTTAATAATAACAAGCGTCATTTACAATGTTATGACCTAATTCAATCCAAAAATTGCATGTAAAGGGAAGTTTAACTTTTTGAAAATATATTCCCCTTTAACTCTATGTTTTCATACAAAAAAAAATTCTTGCATTTAAATTGAGAAATTGTACCTACCCACAAGGACTATACCTCTCAACCACCAAGTCTACCTTTACCCTTATTCCTTCACCCCCATTCTTATCACAACCAACTCACAAACAGGTTCTTCCATCATTAATGGCTCCGTTCGTGAAGGCCTCTCACTGACAGCAAAAACTTCAATATGTACTTCTCTAAATTCTTTCATGTCATCTTCACCCCACACCTTAACTAAATCAATAACCAAATTGACATTACAATCACCCATACTCACGTATCAAAGACATCGCAATATCACAAGCATGCCTTAACTCATATTCCGAATGCCTACCAAAATAAAAACAACACTTCTCTTATTCATACTCCTAATTTAACAACCTAATTGCCTAATCCCATAGTCTCATCAATCATATATCATCCAAAACCTCTAGTCGCCATACGAAACGCAAAATCACAACCATCCATCCTTAGCAATGAGCTTGTACCTCAATCTAAAATAGTTACTCGATCTTAGAATAACATTTCCTAACAAAAAAAGTGATTAATTTTCGTACCTATCTTATTCCCACCCTGATATAAGCATGGGGGCCCAAATTTCAGCCCAAGAACATGTTCAGTTTAACCTTTTACAAGGCCCATTTGACAAGACCAAAAGATCTCAAAAATTGAAGCTTAACTTTGGATGTGATACATGTGCGAATGGGGTATTTATTAACTTAAATTCATCGAAGTTACTGTAACCTCAAAAGATTAATCGATTTGTAATGAGTTTTTAGATTAGATCTCGTGATTTCTGGGTTGAGATGTGTTCATATCGATCAAAACGATGTCTCTTAACTTCTAAGTGCACTTTGAATCACTCAATTTCGAGTCTAGGAGCTCAAGTTATGGTCATTTTAATGAAGATTGTTGAGTAGAATTTTTAGACGGGATTACGAGAAATTACGAATTCCAAGTTTTAATTCAAGTTTAACTCATATTGGGTTCAATAGTAAGGTTTAAATTTGATTATATATGAGCCCGATATTATATTTATTAAGTTCTATATTTATTTATTTATTTTGGATTTTAGATTTTTTTTCAATATTACCAATTTTTTAGAAATTTTATATTTCTTAGTCAACAATAAAATTTATTTAAACTAGAACTACTTATTATTTAAACTAATTAGAGTTTCATTATATTTAGGATTTTTATTTTGATATAGTTAACTAACCTATATAAAGGCATCTTCATTATTCATGAGACACCATTCATTATTTTGATTCAATATAGCTCTTTGACTTTCTTTCTTTACAAGATATCTTTCTTGTTCATTTTCGAAGTTGTTTTCTTCTTGGTTTTGAGTTTTTTTATTTGCAAGATATCTCTCTTGTCTATTTTAGAAGTTATTGTCTTCTTGGTTTTCTTCTTGAAGTCATGGAAAGTTTTTCACCTTCCAATTTATTAGGATTCAACCTTAAGGGATTGGTAATAACCACTTGTGAAGCTTATTGAAGATTCTTCTTCAACGAGTTTCATATGCATCGCCTTTTCATCACCTTTCATTAGATTCTTCTTTCCATCATCCATCTTATTTTTAGTTCTTCTATTTAGCTTGATTGTTTACTTTGTGCTTGGTTAATTTTATTACTTAGATTTTTTAACTTGCTTTCATTTTAATTTAATCCATAGATCCAAGAAACTCATTAAGATAAAAAATTTAGTTAAGCTTCTATGAGTCCCAAAATAACTTAGATTCATCTTTTGGGCTTACTAGGTTAATCTTGTATCATTTGATATCAAACTAAGTTAAGACCGATTGATCAAGTCATTGCATCCTAATTTTTTTTATTGAACCTTTATGGGTCTAATGGAAACTTACAATTTCATTGATTTCTTTTTTAGGTAAATGTTATCTACAGTGATTAAATTTTAATTAAAATTACGTTTCAATTATTTAATTTTCAAAAGTTAACATAACATTTATTAATATTATTTGATTGTTACATTTTAGTTACTCTTTGATTAACTTTTGTTGCCTCTAGCTAAATGATGATGGGGGACATTAACTTGAAAGATTAATAATTAATTTTTCCCTTAAATTATAACTAAAATATAAATTTGATTCTTTTAGAATTATTTCTAACTGTATTCTAAAATAAAAAAATCTAAAAATATTAGCAAACTCTAAAAGAATAACAAATTCAAAATTTATTTTTTAAAATTACAAAAAACATTTTTAAAAATATAATTATTGAACATTTTAAAAAAATAATAATAATATTCTAAATAGAGAAATTGGCGGTACCGCATCGTGAATGAATCCACACTTTCTCTTAGAACCCCTCGTTGATCCTCTTTAAATGATCTTATTTCGTTAAGACAAACTCTTAGACGTTGATCCGCACTTTCTCTTAAAACCTGCTGTTGACCCATTTATCTATTATCTAATGGTAAATCTACCATACTCTTAGAAGTTAAGGAGCACAAAATTCAAAAAATATTTGTTTGTTTAGATGAGGGATTTAGACAAAGAATTTCATTTGTATTAAAGTTTTTAAAATTCTAAAAAATAATTATTTGTTTGGATAAAAATATTGAAGAATTTCAAAATTTATAAAGAATTTTAAGAATGGATTTCTGTAGTTTAATTTCCTTATTCAAATTCCACTTGAAGAGGTGGTTTTTCAAAAATCATCATAATTATTTTCATTTAATACAACATGGTCCCACTAACATAAAAAAAATGAACTCTAAGTTTTTTTATTTAATTCTAATATAAATATATATATTTAATATTTTATTTTATTAAAAATATTTATTACTTTTTAAAAATCTAATGATACCTATATTAAAATTTTATATTATTTATTTTTAATATAACTATTCCTATTTTATAATTATTTTTTAATTTAAAAATTCCAATAATCTATTTTTTCCTAATACAATTATTTCAATCAAGCAAATTACAATTGCTAGCATTTTAAATTAATGAATTTTAAAATGCTAGTATTTTAAAAATCCCCAAAATTTTAAAAATATTCATTCAAACACAAGTTTTTCTAAAAATAACATGTTTTTATATTATTAGTTTAAAAAAAATAAAATATGAAATTATTAAAAATTGCACATCCAGGTTGAACTTAGATAAATAGATATCTAGATTCATTTAAATCTCAACAACCATTTATCTTAGTTCATTATACATGTAAAATAAAAAAAAAGTACTAAGTTTTTAATATTAATATTTTTTGAAATTATAAAAAGTAAATTACTAAAAAAATACACAAATGAACTTAGATAAATATAAGTCTAGATTCATCTAAATGTGAACATCCTTGTAGATTCTTTATGCATGTGAAATAATAATAATTCTTTTATATTATTTTTTGAAACCCTAAAATTTATATTAATATGTATTTTAAAATTTTGAAGACGCACGTCTCTATTTTATTGGTAATTAATAATGTCAATTAGGTACCTAAAAAAGGTACCATATTGATTAATGATTTTCAACTAAATAAAAGTTGTAAAATTCAGAGAATAAAATATACATTAACCCTACTATATCAAAGAGCTAGATAATTTGAGAACAGCATTACCTCTGAAAGTTGAAACAGGAGACCGGTGGAGATGCCCGAAATAGGGGTACATAGAAGTAAACTTTGATGCTGCATTTTGAAAGAATGAAGAAATATCATGTTCGGGAATTTTATTAAGAGATTCAAGAGGAGATGTCATTGCATCTAAATTACCTTGCATGAGAGGATTTCTTCGCCTTTTGCGGCGGAAGCTAGGCTCTGTGTGGAGGCGTTGAGGTTATGCTTAGATCTAAATGTACAAAACCTGGAGGTTGAAGGTGACTCTCTAACAGTCATTAAGAAGGCAACTAAAGATGAAACAGATTCCTCCGAAATATCGGGGTATATGGAAGACGTGAAGAGGCTGAGTAAAGTTTTTCAAAGCTGTACCTTTCTGCATGTGAAAAGATTGGCCAACGAAGCGGCGAACCAGTTAGCCAGGGAAGGTCTTCGGCAAAAATAGGGGATATTCTTGAGGTATGGGATCCCAAGGTTGCGGTGATACTGATTGAGCGAGACCGTAGCTTGTTGGAAGCTCTGGACTAAAACGCACTGGACGATGAAGGATAAAGAAGCAACAAAAGTTTTGACCGCCGCGTTCCCAAGGAAAATGAACAGTTTTCCCCTGGTTTTTGTTGCTTTTGTCGATTTGGTGATGGAGAATTCTAAAACTTATTTTTCTGCTTTGTGAAGCGTCTCCAAAAAGCTTTGCTGGTTTTTTTTTTTTTTGTTAATTGTTGGGGCAATCTGTTGGGCCAGGTCTTGGTGTGTTTATGCTAATTATTCTGGTAGCCCAATGGCATTGTCTTGGGTTTGGTTTTATAAATCCAGCTTATATTCTAAAAAAATAAAAATGGTCATGTTGTCAACTATATAGGAAAAAATTGAATATTTTAGCAACAATTTCCCTTTTTAGAAATTTATGATTTTTAATTTTTTGATATTTTTAATTTTTTTGAACATTTTAAAATTATTGTTAAGAAAAATTCTAAAAATATTAACATGATATTTTAATAATAATTTAAGTGTCAAATTAGTCATTAATCATTTGTGTTAAAATACTGTTGCATCATTTCATTAAGAGGTATTAAAAGTTAAACATTAAAATATAACAATTTAATTATATTAGTAATTAATATGTAATATTTGAAAATTAATAGATGGAAACATAGTTTTAGTCAATGTTTAGTGCCTATTCATGGAGCTTACTTTCTTTTCTTATTATGACCTTATTTTTATAATAATTATATTTTTTATTTTAGCTTTTTATGGATACTACGAAACAATACATTATACCTTGTTATCTTTTTTGAGCTAATGATAATGTTTTTAATAAATTTTTTATTTTAATATTCTTAATTATAATATTTATTGTTAATTCATTTCTTTCAAATAATAGTTAATAATTTTTTTAATTTTATGTAAATACATAAATAAATATAATTTAAATATAATAATGACGTAAATTAATTTATTTTATCAAATATATAAAATTTAATTTAATATCCTTAGTAGTTATTTTTTCCTTCTCATTATAATTACATCACTCTTATATTTTATTGTTGATTGTAACTTCATTAATATAATATTTAATTTATTATTTTACCGAAATTAATTTCACCTAAGGAGGAATCAAATCCCCCAATGAAGCACAAAAGTAAGGGCAAAACGGCTTTGTGTAGAACAATTTTTTACTCCCGCCCCACACCGTCCACGTAACTAACCAAAGCAACCAACCATTAAAATAGAAGCGCCCGACCACCCGTTGTAAAAAGTAAAACGGAATTTGTCCAAAACCATTCATTTTTTTTCATTGAAATCAAGCGCGTGAAGTGAGCAAGAAGAATCGTGCATGTTATACTCGCACATAAATGTTGATTTTATTTTTATTTTTAAATATTAAATTCCTTGGCGGTTTTTTCCGGTTCACTTTTTTTCCGGCCTCTGCACCCGAATTGGTGGCGGTGGCAGTGGCGGAGGAACTGATAGATCGTTGCCATCTCCATTCTTCTCTTTTTCTTGCTTTCTCTTTTTCATATAATTAAAAAGAGTTCATTTTCTTCGAGATTCGTTGGAGATTTTGTACGGAAACATGTTAATTTCTTCTTATTGATTCTGCATTTTCCAAATCCCAGACACTTTTGATTTAGATTAAAAGGTGAGTTTTTTCTTGAAAACCCATGTTTTAGATTTCATTAATCTTTAATTTTGGTCATGTTTCTATAAATATGCAAATTGAAACTTGTGATTCTGTGTTGCTCATCGAAGTTTCTGCTATTTCATTCTTTTGTCAGATCAAATAAAAAAAGAACCTGAGTTTGATTGTCATTGAATGCCTTCCAAAAGTGAAAGTTAATGGGGAAGATGGAAGAATGTATTACAAAGCAAACTTGTCGAGGTGCCAATAAGGTTTTTCCAGCGCCACCTCCATTACCTGGTCCAGCTAAAAATTGTAGGCGGAAGGGGTCACTAATGAAGAATGGGTCAGCCATAAGAGGAAACAATTGTGCCGCGACAGCAACCAGGGCTTTGTGGGATAGGCTCTTTGATGGAGGCTATAAAACTGATGTTATCATTAAAACTGATAATGGTGGCATTATCTGTGCGCATTCTAATATTGTTGTAAGCGCTCCTTGTCTTTTCTATCTTTAATGATGAAATTAATGGACGTTATGCTTTGAGCAATACCCTTGTTATTTGAACAATCTCGATTCCGTATATTGTTGATTTAACCAGGCATTTTTTTATGGTTTGGTTATACAACTTAATTTTATATATCAGTTTTAGACCATAGATATTGGAAATGAAATCCCATTTGGTGGAATGCGACATTGATTCATTTAGCTCATGAGCAAGTTGTTATATTTTTTTAGCATAACCAGCAAAAGGAAAGCCACATTTGCCCCCTTAATCCTTGTAGGATCGAGTTGTTTAGTGTTTTAATGTACAAGAAAATAAAGCTAATAGCAACTATTTAGCAATTTGGACATGGTGTCTTGAACAAATTTATTGACTCAAATCCCTTCACTGGATCTTTTTTGCTAACAGGGCATGGCTTCTCCTGTACTAAGAGGCATGTTGAAACAAGCAAAAGGATTTGGTCACAGAAGACCAATTTCAATCCACATCCATGGTGTTCCACAAGATGCAGTTCGGGCTTTCATTCGATTCTTGTACTCTTCCAGGTAACTTCTCTTTTGCCTTGGAAGACTTTTGGTCGAATTCAGTTTTGTGAACCAGTAAGTCCTTGGCAATTACTAGTTACCTTCACACTTTGAACTTGTTGTCAGTGTCACTGAGATCATGTGGTTACATCATGCATTCATGCCGGCATGTGCTAATTGTTATTGGTTTTGATCTGTAGTTATGAGAAAGAAGAAATGAAGGAATTTGTGTTGCCATTGTTGGTGATGTCACACACATATGTTGTTCCTCAGCTGAAGCGAGCTTGTGAACAGCAACTTGAGCATGGCTTGCTTACTATAGAAAATGTAGTTGATGCCTTCCAGCTTTCATTACTGTGTGATGCGCCTCGACTAACGCTGATCACTCACCGTATGATCATAATGACCTGCAAGGCCGTTCGCGAAACTGAAGGGTGGAAAGCAATGAAGAAGAGCAATCCAGCACTTGAAAAAGAACTTCTTGAATCCATGATGGATGAAGAACATGGGAGGGATATCATGGTAAGGCTGCTTCACCTTGTAACCTTGGGTTCTAGCAGTTTGACCTAAATCTCTAAATGCAAATTTTGCAGATGCAAAAGGAGAAAAACAGGAAATCAAATGAGCAGAGGATCTACCTTCAATTATGTGAAGCAATGGAGGCTCTTGTTCACATATTCAGAGATGGTTGCAGGACAATTGGACCACATGATAAGGATTTGAAAGAACACCAAACACCATGCGATTATGGAGACTGTTGCAAAGGGTTAGAATTGCTTGTTCGCCATTTTGCTAGTTGCAAGTTGAGAGTCCCTGGCGGCTGCATTCATTGCAAAAGAATGTGGCAGCTACTGGAGTTACATTCCCGTCTCTGCACTGATTCAAATTCGTGCCGAGTTCCTTTGTGCAGGTACCTTTTAAAATGCCAAATTTAAGACGATATGGTTGATGCCAATTTGATCTCTTAAATAACCAATTGCATAAATAAGATATTTGTCAATATTGAAACCCAACCTTCCAATTCAGGAACCTCAAGGAGAAGATCAGGAAACAAAGCAAGAAGGACGAAATCAAGTGGAAATTACTTGTGAAAAGGATATTAAGAACAAAGAGAATTGGAGGTGCACCAATTTTTGTGTCCTCTAATTACAACTCTTCACCATAAACAATATCCACCTCTCTTATTTCAGGATTAGACCTATCCATTCTAAAAAATTTTAATCCTCGAAATCAAGTTGAGCCCGAGTCGGTTTCACTGTTAAAAAATAAAAAACATTAAAAGTATTTTTATATTAATATTTATAATTAAAATTAAATAAGAATATATTATTAAATATAAATTTCAAAACAAAATCACAAAATACATCTCCAAGGCTTGGTTTGTACTAATTGAATGAATCGAGCCAAACAAATAGTCCGATCATTGTATATATCTAAGTCTGATTCATTTGTAAATATTTAATTGTACAAAAAATATTAACTCCCGACTCTCTTCTCAACACACAATGTACATATATATTTTGTGTGAGTTTTGTCCAATTTTTTGTCCGTTATATATTGTATTAGTTGAATTCTGTATTTATGTTTATTCTTGTAATTTATACTTAAATTTATTCTAGTGAAATTAAAAAAAAAATGTCGAACTATAAATTAGTTTTTCCAAATTTTACTCTAATTTCCATATTGGTGAATGAGGGACATATTCTTGAAATAATTTTAGTCAGATTTTTGTTTTTTTTTAAATATTCATTTAATTTTTGAGACTCATATATTTGGACATATCTATATAATATAATTTTTCTGAGTAAACTACAAAAGCAAGTCATCTAACTATGTTTTTGGTCATCAAATTATTAATTTTTTCAATTTAATTATTTGACTTTTCGAAATTAAATATTTTATTCACTCTCTAGTTAGTTGTCGTTAGATGAGTAAGGAAAAACTGATTTAGAATTTTTTATTAGCCTAGTAACAAATTTAATATTTCAATGTTTATATATTTTATCAATTTAATCTTAAATCTAAAAAATTCAATAAATTTAATCACAATTTTTACAAAATTTTTCATTTTAATTTGAATTCTAAAAATTTAATAAATTTAACCTATAACATCTACAAAATTTATTAATTTAGTTTTAATTTTAAAAATTAAAAAAAAGGGTGTACGATTGACTGCTAGGTTGAGAATCCATCTAAGGCCTCCTATACTGTTGAAAGATTTGTTTAAAGAAAGTCAGTCTACAGGTTTCCACTCTGTAATTTGTGGTGTCAATGAGTGGCTTCAGATGAGTTGTATTTTAGTATGCTGTATGGCATCGTTGTATTGCTGTTATTGAGCCACACAATAACCTTATTTGTAATAATATTTACATTAAAAAACCTTACTTTTAGGATCCCAAATTACTCTTTCTAGGAGAAGCATCTATTTATATCGGTAAAAAATTAAAGTAAATGTATTTTTTGTACGGTTAATATTTTAATGATTCGATTATTAAATTTATTGATACAATTATATTTGTCATGCATACAAAATTTTAAATCGATCCGATATTTTTATCATATCTATCTACAATACTCAATGTATTAATATATATATGCAATGATTAAATATTTTTTACATAAAATAAATAGTTGAAAATTTATAATTTAAGTCAAACTTGACATTTACGATCTATATAAATAAGATATTAAACCCAACCGTCTAACCACTAAAATATTGATCATACGAAAAAATATAAAAAAGTCTAAAATAACTTTACTTTTACACCGAGTAGATTCAACACTTTCATATTTTAATTCTGAAAATTTGCTTATATTATGTTACTTCCTAATCCTATCTCACAAAACTCCAAAATCCACTTATTTTTAATCAAATTTCCCAAATCTCTTCATGTTTCTCTTTCTATCATTTTTCTTTTTCTTTTTTAATTATTTTTAAATTTTAACATGATGTTAAAATTTCTTTCATATAAATTTATATTTAATTAATTGGAAACATAATCATTTTATTTTACTGTAACTTTTAAAATTTGTAATTTACATTACTTTAAAATTTGTGATAAAAATGTTAGAAAGTTTATAAAATCAAATTTTAGATACACTATGTTACTAATTATAATATAAAACTCAACTTGGAAAAACTCTGAACCAAATTTTATTCGGTGAATGAAATCAAATAATTATCATCATCGTCATCCAAAATGATAGCCTGTTCATAGTAATTATTAAATAGTTATCAATATTATTTATAAATCTTGATGCAAAACCTCTAATATTTATCAAATATTTATTTGCAAATCTTGGAAGCAAAATTTGTAATATGAAATAATTAAATAATTAGTAAAATTAGTAATATCAATAAAAGTCAATTGAGTCTTAACTCAATTAATATCAATATTATAGTCGGTGTAAGAGGTTGTGGGTTTAAGTGTGATAAGTGTGATAAATCACATTATCCTCCTATTTAAAGATTAGGGAGTGACTATTGATAATACTAGGCACTGTATAAAAAAAACCAGATATGACAAGAACATATAATGATATTAATATTAAAAAAAAGTAATATGAATAAAAAAATTAGAATATTAATTATATCAAATCAATTAATATTACAATCATTTTATTTAAATTGAAATTATAAATGTATATTAAATATAAATTAAATCAAAACATTTAATGATATAAATTAAAATTATTTCATATTGTTGGAAAATATGAACATCACATATATAATAAGGGTAATTACATGTTATTATTTACTATAATGATAGGTTAGCCTAAATTAAAAGTGACCTAATTTGGTTAAAATTTTATTAGGCTTTAATTATTAAATAAAGTATGGGTCAAATATGTGTAGATGCTCTAGTAATTGAATTCTAATCAAATTCTGATTAATGATGGGCTAATTAGAATTTGATTAGAACTAATATGCTAAGGTTATAAATATTAGGGTTATGGTCCCCAAATTATACACAAGATATATTTTTTAATATCCCATCATTAGGAAAGAGAGAGTAGATATTCTCTGAATTTCTTGTGTGCTAATTTGAAAGATCAAATCCCCAAGATCCAGTAAAACTTCAAGGAATTTATGGATTTAGGTACGCTTCCGCATCTAGTTTTGTTCTTGATTTATTTATGATGATTTGACATGATATATCCTAGTTTATTAAGTTTTATTTTAGATTTATTTTACAAATCTAACAAGTGGCATCTGAGCTTTGACATGTTGAATCATTGAGAATGAATTGATTTTTTATTATTTTTGGATTGATTCATTTTTCTTTTTTAATTTTATAGATTTGATATTTTAATTATATATTATGTTGAATCTTTGAGACTCCTGATAAATTTTTGGGTTTTGATTCTTTAAATAAAGTTTTAGGGTTTTATAAATATAATCTAATTTAAAATTTGCATATGCTATTTGGAAGATGAAGTTTTGTTTATTTATTTATAATCAATTGATAAAAATTAATTTTTGAGATTTCTTTCTCTTCTTTTCACACAATTATTTTATAAATTTTGGTTAAAATCATTATTAAATTAAAGTTACAACTTACAACTTTTTGCAATTGAAGAATTCCAATTAGGTTATATAATTGGTTTTAAAAGTTAATTCACTTGATAATCGAATAAATGAATGTTGGTAAGTTTTTTTTTATACTATTTGTTTTAAATTTTCTGTTTGTGATTGAATATATATGTAATTATCATCTTTTGCCTTTATTCATTATGAATTATATTCACCATTGAATTTAATTCATATATATGAATGATTAGCTTTGGTTTCTGTTATAATTATTTTATATAAGTTTTAGTCCTTATGGAACCCGACTAAAATTAAAATATTTGAGATTTTTTTTAATATGGTGGCTATGAATTTTCATAAGTAGTTGCTCATATAAAGGCTTTTATATAATTTGTGATTCTTTTTATATTTAGTTGGTATGTGTGCGTATAAAAAAAAATATGATAATGTTTTTAGTCATGAATATAAATTTGAGTTTACATGAAATATGTAAGGCAAGCCAGTATTAAAATTATATTATTATAATTGTGTATATATTATGTGTGTATATATATTATATGCATATCAATGATTTTGAGGATTAATATATGATTATAGTTTGTGTGAATAGGTGTTTATAACCATTATTCAATAAGATATCTTTTATAGTTTAATTGGTGAAATTAAGTTTTAATGGATATCGTTGAAGTTATTAAATTTTTTTTGTTATGGTTATATATTCAATTTTATAGGTGTTTCGGTGCAAATTCATGTCAACTATATACATATTTAAATATTTTGGTTTTAAGTTTGGTTCTATAATATTAGGTTTTGGCAACTTATGGTTTCAAATATTTAGTTAAATTATGATGATATGGTTTATTGTATAAATTGTGAGATATGCCAGCTATTTATGATTTTGTTTTTTTTTTGAGATTTATTGGCTTGAAAATATTTTTCAAGTATTCATGTGAATATATGTTTAATCATAAAAACAACTTTGGATTTACATGTTAAATTCAGAGTAAGTTTTTCAATTTGATTATTAATACATGTATATGCATGAATTGCTTTGGTGTTTTATCCATGCCAAAATTATGAATATATGTGCTTATGTGCTTGTTTATTATTTGGCTTTGAACCACTACATTATTTTTGTTTAGTTTTGATATAAATGGTTTTGGAACAAAAAAAAAATAAAAGAAAAGAAATAGTCAAAAATTAAGGTTTTTGGTTTTTTTTATTGCATTATTAAGACAACCTTATTTTGGAGTCTATAAAGCAATAAAAAAAATAGTTTTGACATTTGACTATTGGGAAATTTTTAAATTTGAATATTGGTATGTTTATATATATTTTAAAATAACTTAATTGAAGTAATAAGTCACCAAAGTGATTTTTTTTGTATAAATTATTTTGTTTTAAAATATAAAAATTTGTGTGTATGTAACTTAAGTTATGTTGATATTGATCGGCCCAAATGAAGGTTAATAATATTACATGTGCAACTATGGTGATAAACATGTGACGATTATTCGGTTTTACATGTGAGTAATAAATCGACCCAAAGGAAGATTTATTGTTCGACATGTTCTTATTGTTAATGTTTGATTACTACACCAAGATATCACTTACAAGTTAATATTTTGTCCAAAGATGAAATATTAATGGAGTGTCCGATATCTTAAGATGAGGTTTACCTTTATTCAAATTATTTTGGTTTAAATTTGAAGTCTTATGCGAAGTTGTTTATGGTTTATAATTTATTCAACTATTATTATATTTGCCAACATCATTGTATGTTGTTTTGAGATAACTATATATACATATATACTAGTATCTTTTAATTTGATTGAAAGATGAAATTAAAAGAAATATTTTGAAACAAATAAATTCAAATTTTGGCTTTGGTTTTTAATTAAGGATGTCTAATATTTTAAATAGATTAGTTGAAACAAAACGCCGCCAAAGTGACCTTTTTTGTGTAGATTAGTTTATTTGAAATATCAAGATGATTATATGTTTTTGTGATTCATGCGTTTATTAATTGACCCAAAGGTAAGTTAATATTTGGTAGAATTTCAATGACATCTGTGGTGATAAATGTGTGACAATTATAAGGTATTTTATGTGAGTAATAAGTTAGTCCAAAGATTAATTAATTGTTTGACATAATTTATTGTCAATGTTTGATTGCTGCAACAAGAGTATCACTTACTGTTAATATTACTGTCCAAAGATTTGATATTAATGTTTTGTTTGGTATCTTGAGATGTGATTAGCCATTATCTTGAAATGAATATTGATGTGAGCTTATTTTTTTGTTCTATATTCAGCTAATTTATCTTCTACTACCACAATATCTGCTAATATAAATTCTATACCCATGCTTAATGGGACTAATTTCAATGAATAGAAAAGGCACTTACTTATAGTGTTTGGTTGTATGAACATAGACATTGCACTATGGGAAGAACAACCCACACCTCTCACTGCGAAAAACACCCCTTATGTTAAAAGGGATTTTGAGAGGTGAGATCATTCAAATTGTATGAGTTTAATGATCATGAAGCACAATATTTTAGAAGCCTTTAGGGGTATAGAATCTGAAAAGATTACTCAGGCTAAGGTTTCCTTGATGAAATTTAGAAATGTTTTGCTAAAAACGATAAGGTTGAAATGATATCACTTATGACTTCTTTAATGTCTGCAAAGTTAAGGGTTAAGGAAATTTTGAGCGATCTAAGGGCTATAAGTTTTATGATCCCACAATTAGGAATATTTTGAGACGAAAATTGCAACATTCTTTGAGGATGTTGAGTTTGGGGGGGAGAAATAAGGTTAGAGACATTGCTTTTGAGGAGGAATTGGATTCTAACTCAGTTCCTACTATCACTTTTGATGATGTTTAGGTTCTCATACCTATTATTGATTAACAAGTGAATCTAGAATCTCAATAAACAATATTGAACAACTTCTTATTCAAGATAAGGTAATTGTTCAAGAAGAACAAACTCAACAACCTCCAGAATGAATGTCATTAAAAAGGTCCACTAGAGAAATGGTTATAATGGCTTTAGTGGAATATTTTGACATTAAGCTACATCAGATGAATATTAAGTTAATGGTTTCTTAATGGTAACATTGATCATAAATGTGTCTAATGATGCAAAGTTAATTATTTGTAAAGAACTTCATTTATGGGTTTAAGCAAACTTCTCGTCAATAATATTATAAATTTTACCAAATGATTATCTCATTCAATTTAGAGATGAATTTTATTGATAATCGTATATACCATAAGATTAGTGGGAGTAAGGTTCTATATTTGGTTTTATATGTTAATGACATACTGATTGTCAACAATAAGTATAGCCTTAATCAATGCCCTAAGAATGTTTTTGAGATTACAAAAATGCATTAGATTTTTTACATTTTAGTAGTGAAAAGTCTAATGTACGTTCAAGTTTGTATACATTGGAATATTGTGTACATTATTGAGATGTTAGGCAGATATTTTAAGCAACCCTGGTTTGGACCATTGGATAGCATCCAAGAAGGTTATAAGGTATTTTCAGAGAACAAAGATTACATGCTCACATATCGGAGGTCTAATCAGTTAGAGATCATCAGGTATACAGACTCTGATTTTGATGGAATATGGATACAAGGGTTTATCACTAAGGTGCAAATTGTGAAAACAAATTGTAGCCTTTTATTCCAATAGCAACAGGAGCACATCAAAGTCAAAACACATAGACTTTAAGTTCCTGATTGTTAAAGTAAAAGCTCAGAGTGGTTAGGTGCCTATAAAGTATATTAGGACAAACTCCATAATTGCGGATCCACTTACTAAGGGACTACACCCAAGGTTTTTCATGAGCACATTGCTCATATGGGTGTAATATCATTTAAGGATATTTGGTTTTAATGGGAGTTTGTACTTTTAAATATTTTTATGTTATAGACACATTTTTAGTTATTTCAGTTTAAAGATATTAAGTTTATTTTATGCAGAAATAAAGTTTATTTGATTTATTCACACTCTGATTTTGGTAAGGTTTGACCTCACTAAGGAGGACAAGTTGGAAATAGACATGTTTAGATCATATTGCATGTAATTTCCATGCTACACATCCACACTTAACCTATGTCATTTGGTTGTGTTAATATACGTGATCATGGATGGATTTAGTTACGATATATGTAATGAAAGTCGCCTTGGTTCTATGTTAACATAATTAATGGACGAGATTGTTCAGAATACCTTTGGATATGATAGTAAAATTTTGAGCTCATAAGATTATATAATGACATGTAATTATAGAGTAATTAGTATATATATGTGGTCCAAGTGGGAGATTGCTAGAAAATATGGACATCACATATATAATAAGGGTAATTACATGTTATTATTTACTATAATAATAGGTTAGCCCAAATTAAAAGTGATCTAATTTGGTTAAAATTTTATTGGGCTTTAATTATTAAATAAAGTATGGGTCAAATATGTGTAGATGCTCTAGTAATTGAATTCTAATCAAATTCTGATTAATGATGGGCTAATTAGAATTTGATTAGAACTAATATGCCAAGGTTATAAATATTAGGGTTATGGTCCCCAAATTATATACAAGATATCTTTTTTAATATCTCATCATTAGGAAAGAGAGAGCAGATATTCTCTGAATTTCTTGTGTGCTAATTTGAAAGATCAAATCTCCAAGATCCAGTAAAACTTCAAGGAATTTATGGATTCAGGTACACTTTCGCATCTAGTTTTGTTTTTGATTTATTCTTGATGATTTGACATGATAGATTCTGGTTTATTAAGTTTTATTTTAGATTTATTTTACAAATCTAACACATATTATTTTAAATACAATTAATATTTTGTTTCATATTGTTACTAATAATAAACATTTTGTAAATTGAACCATATATATTAGTTATAATAAGGCATTTGTACATTTTAGGTAAATTAGACTTTCTTATGAGTTTTCCTTTTGACACATGGGTAATTTTAAATGTGCCGTTTATTTATTTTTTACTTTAAAATTTTAATATTACCTATTAACTTTCTTTTCATAAAACTATTTATTATTAATTAATTAAACAAGTAAAGATACAGTTTCTAACCAAAAAAGTTGTTAAACCTATAAATTTTGTTTTATTTCTACAGGCTTTAATGATGGTACGAAACCTTGACAATAGAACATGGAATTGCAATTGAAGATGGAATGAGACATGTAATGCGTTAAATGAAGGGGTTTAGACCCTGTAAAATAGACGTATTTATATGGGCAATGAAAGACAGAAAGAGAGGATAAATTTATTTTAAATCCCTCAAAGTTTTATTTTTCAATTTAAGTCATAACTTCAGGCTTCAATTTATTCAATATAACCCCTCACACCATGTTATAACTTGTACGATTGAGTCTTACAACATGTTTTTTATTTGTTCAGTTCAGCCCTTGGATGCAATTATGGATTTATGCAATTTGGTCGTTAATTTAGTTTTTATCCTTGTCCTTGATCCACTTTTAAACATACTAAAATTGAGCACAAAATTTTTAAATTTTAGAATAATTTTAACAAGTCTGTTATTTTTAAAACTGAAAACGTATTTTATAATATAAATAATGTTACAGAATTTCTATAAATAGATTTATTTTCACATTTTAAATTACTTTTAAAAGGTTTAAAATAATATAATTTTAAAAATATCATAATTTATAACCAATGTTAAAAGTTTTGGAATAATTTTTATATTTTTATATTAAAAAAATTAATTAATTTTAAAAACTATGAAATACTATTAAAAATTAGAACTATTTCCTACCAATTTTCACTTTGGTATATTTTTTTAAACATATATATATATTTTTAACTTACACAGTTTAATTTAAGGAAAAAGAAATTAATTATATTTAAGTATTGATTAAAATATAAATTTACTAAATCAATTACCAAACACAATTAAATTAAAAATAATTAAATTAATTTTTTTTGTTAAATAGTGTTTAGATAATGTTTTATAATTCTTAAAAATAAAATGTCAAATTTAACTTTCAACATTTACATATTTTGTCAACTTAACCCTTATTCTTTTTTGAGCTAAATTTGACCCTTAACATTTAAAAAGAAAGTCAAATCGCTTTTTTTTAATAGAATTTCTAACTAAAACATAATTTCTTTTACCGATGTTGGAGTGGCAATCCACATGATAGTCCACAAATACTTTCATATTGATATGACACTATTTATCTTTTATGCCATGTCAACAAATAATTCTAAAAGTATAGAAAATAAAAATAATTGAATTTAAAAAAAATTGTAAAAATTTCATAAAAAATTTTAAAAAATTATCATGAAGTACATGTAGATTGTCATTTGATCAGTCTCAGCATCCGTGCATTGAGGTAAGACAATCAACACAAAACTATAAGAAATAAAATGGCTTGACTGCAAGTGTGACAAGTTAGTTGTAATATTTATAGGTGTTGCAATGGAACACATCAAGTATTCCAATGATCGAACCCAAGGGATTGCCAAATTGGTAAATGTGTTTGACAAATTAATTATAATCTAGCAATTACTAATCTAATTGAGTTGGAAATTATTAGTGCAAAACCACATATAAATTGTTTATAAATTAAATTTAAACTAAGCAAATTAAGCTAAACTTTCTTTCTATTGTTTTAGACAATGCAAATGATATAAAGATGGCCAAATTGATTAGTTGATTTGTAGTTAAACTAATGACCTACCCTAGTTATATTGCTTGATAGGAATTTTCTCTCGATGTCATCCTAATTTGGAATTACCTACTAATTTCTTCTCTCGATCTTACTTAGACAACTAATTCTTCTCTCGGTCTCACTAACTGATACAAGTATACCGAACTATCAAGGATAAAATCTCCTCTCAGTCTCGTTTATCTAGATTTTCCATTAGAGGTGTCAATTCTAGCGTATTAAGATTTTTGATATAATCGAACAATCAATTAATTAAGAATAAACATTAACTTAAACTAAAAAATAACCAATCAACCAACAATCAACCAATTTAACACATAATCAAACTTAAATTTCAAACAAGCTTTTTATCAAGCACATGGTAGGCATAAAATAAAAGTACAAGTTCTAAGAAAAAGCTTGTTTAATTGATGGAAATCCAATGAAGCTGAAGAGTTTGATCATCTCTCTTTTGCGTAGTCATCAAAAGGAAAAGAAGAAATATAAAACAACAAAAATTAAATTTTGTTCTAAAAAAGAAAGAGAAAACTTAATCTAAAAATAAGAAGAAAATGAAAGAAACCTAAACTAAAAATATGGAAAGTAAAGAAAAATTTTCAGCCACCAAAAATATGCTTGCAAAATTTTATAAAGTAGCATTTATAGTCTACTAACATTTAACCTAACATTGAAAATCATGCCATTAAATGAAAAGTGACTTAAGTTTGTTTGGACACAAAATTACCCCTACAATTTTTTTCACCTGTCAAACTTTAGTGTCACGACGCCCAAGCTTTAGTGTGGTGGCATCTGTGGCAATAGACATAATCTTGGCTTGGGAATTCTCGATGTCGCGACACCAAGCTAGTGTCGCTACATCTTCAACATGGCCCTGTCTCTTTCCCTTAGTGGAGTCGTGACCTCAAAGCCTTGAAGTCGCGACCTCGAGCTCAGTGTCGCAACACAACACCTTTAGAGTTAGGATATCTTCGGCAGACTGCTTCAGGTTGGTTTCTCATTGAAGTCTTGCACCCTTGAGATGATGAGGCTCAATGTCGTGACATCCTGGCATTAGTGTCGCGACATCCATGTTAGATGCAGTTTTCCTCAAGGTTTGGTCGTAGTTGTCTCCCTAAATAAGCTCAAATTAATCATTAAACTCCCAATGGCATAGTTTTGCCAGTTTGGGTTTCAAAAGAGGTAAAATATAAGAAAAGTTACCATTAACACTAAAATTTAAGAATCGATAAAAAACCATTAAAAAAATTGTAAACTACTTGAAAAGAAACTCATTAAGTACTCGAGAGAGCCTAATTTGACATATCAAATTATGATAGATCAAACTCCCTCAAACTTAAGTCTTTGCTTGTCCTTAAGGAAACACAAAAAACATGCATAAGACGACCCTTGGAATATGTTTAATAATAAGAAACATGGAAATTGAGTATTAAATTTGTACAAGACATATCTCACATGCAACTTAAGGTTGATGTTTAGCTAAATTAAGTACTCTAAAGCAAGTATACATCGTTCACTAAGTTAAAGAACTAACAAACCTAGAGGCAATTCAAATGAATAAATACTCAATTATGTTATCCATCACCATAAATTATATAGATATATAGTAAAAACAAAATGTGAATTAAAAACATTCATTAAGGTAATTATAAACAAATCAAGAAAATCATGTAAATGAAATGTTTGTCACATAGGTCTTTTTGGCTTGTAACATTCTGATGCTTAAGACTGTTTAGATTTTAGATGAAAGATAGCTCGAAACGGCTTCAAGTACTTGTGACAGCCCAAAATTTACCCTAGTCGGGAAGTGGTTTCGGGACCACAAGACCGAGTCGTAAAAATAATTACTTGCTATATTCTATGCTTATTATGTGTGAACATGAGTATGTGGAAGTTTCACTCCCTAATTTTACCAATTGCATGAGAAATTATTAATTGGGATCAATTTGAGACATTGTAAAAATATGATAGTCTAATTCAAATGGTCTATTAGTGCATGTACCAAAAAGAGTGGTTTTGCATGTCAAATTGCCCAAAAGATGATGGGTGGCCGGCCAAGGAGTGATGGTGCTCCACTTATTCCAATTTATTATGTTTTGTTTAGTTAACAAATGACTTGAAATAATTATAATAAAATGGAATAAAAGAGAAAAAGGGAAGAGGAGTGTTCATATTCTTCTCCACCTTGCCAAAACCGAAACCAAAGAAGAGAAAAAGGAAATTTCTCCTTTAGGCAATTCGGCACTACATCTTGCTAGTAGGAGGTAAGTTTTGAAGTGTTAGTTAAATCTTCTTATATGTTTAAGTCAATTTGTGAATGTATTTTGACAATATTAAGAAGGATTCAAACTTTTATGATGGTTGGACACTAAACCGTGTATCAAAGTGCTAGAATTAGTAGTTGTTTACATGTATTATTGAATGAGTAGAAGGTAGAAAGGGGGTTTAGATGGAAGGTTCATTTGATTTATTTTTGTCCTTGTATGAGAAGAGGTTCATTGTTAAGGCCGAATGAGCATGCTAGATTAGTTGAAAAAAAATGTTCATGCTATGAGGTAATTTGAACAATTGACCGAAACATGGAAGGAAGGGTAAGATTTATAAATTATGTTTTAGGGTGGAAGGTATAATGAAAGTTGTATTAAGCTTAATGTGCATACTTTGGCCTAAGTGTGGAGGAGAATTCGGCTAAGATAGTTGAATGTGGGTGTTGCCGATTTTTTAAATGTAGATTATGGGAGTAGCTATAATGGGCATTAAGATGTTGAACTTAAGAAATTAGAAGTAAATGAACTTGATAGCATTTAAGAGATAGAGGTGATAGATTAATGTTGCACATTCGGCTATGGTTAGGCATGTTGATGACCTTATCTTGATTTAAATAATTAGGCATAAAAGGGGTGGTAAAGGGGATGGAATTGTTGAATGATTAGTTGGGTAACAAAAGAGGCATTCGGCCATTTCTTGAGAGCTTGTGTGATGTTGGGTTTAAAATTAGCAAAGGTAACTTACCTAATGCATGTGCATGTGTGATTAGATTTTTTTTGATGACATGATAGTTGCATGAGGTTGTTAGCCGAATATACTAACATACATATACATGTGAAATTGGATTGTAAATATTTAGCAAGGTGATTAAACTAGTTAAATTATTGATTTAGCTCAAGGAGTTAAAGGAGGTGAATCGAGCAAAGGCAAAGAAAAGGTTATCGAGTAGCCGAGTGGAACCGTCTTACCAAACACGAGGTAAGTCATTAAGCATGTAGTTGGTATTATTTCAATGGTCATAATGTTATGTATTGATGCTGAATGGAATGAATAAATGTACATATATATATGCATGTATGTATGTGATGATGAAATTGTTGAATGAAATAAAAGAGGCAAGATGTAATGAGTTGTTGATCTCGGCACTAAACGTGCGGGATAACCATTTATGACCATGAGATTGGCGCTAAGTGCGCGGGATTAAATTGTATAGCACTAAGTGTGCGATTCGACTATGTTGCACTAAGTGTGCGAAATGAATATGATGCACTAAGTGTGCGAATTGACCATGCGGCACTAAGTGTGCGAGTCTGACTATGTAGCACTAAGTGTGCGATTTGATTACGTGGCACTAAGTGTGCGAGTTGATTATATAGCACTGAGTGTGCGGGCTCAATATACATTCGTGAATCATTATGGACACTATGTGTGCGACACTATTGAGTTGATCGCGGACAGCGGATCGGGTAAGTGTCTTGAGTACATGGCTAATATGTGCTATGCGTATACTTGGTGTTGAGCTCGGTAAGTTGAACCTATGTGACAACTATACTTGAAGTCACGTACATAAAAATTTATCGTAGGATGGGTGAAAGGCCGTTTTGTGGTTTGATTGTAACGAAAATAAATTGATTTATGAAAATGCTTCAATGTCCTATTGATGAGTATATGAATTGTGAATGCATGAATTGATATGAAATTGAATCGGTAGGTTGGAGGAACTATGGCATGGTTCGGTATGGATGGAGTAAATTGTCTCATTCCATTTTGTTCCTCTTGTAATAATGTTATTGATGTATAGTAGAGCATTGCTTATGACTTACTGAGTTATAAACTCACCCGGTGTTTCCTTGTCACCCATTATAGGTTGCTTGGACTCATCAATTTTTGCGGGGTCGGGCCGTCATCGAAGTCATCACACCGGATAGCTAGTTTTGGTACTTTCTTCTTAGTGTGCTTAGAAGATCATTTTGGCATGTATAAGCTAGTACGTTGTGTTTGAATTATGGCATGTAAACTTTAAGCCATGCGAAAATGGCACGAATGTTCGATTGAGTTGGATCGAGGGTAGGCATGAAATGGACCTAGTTACTTTCGTAACAGATGCTGGCAGCAGCAGTGTCATGAGATTGAAAAATCACTAAAAATAGTAGGAGTGGAATTAATTGATGAATAAATTACGTAATCGAAGCTCGATGAGTCTGTTTTCATAAGGAAGTAACGAAAAGATCATATGGGCAGTATATTAAGAGATAATCAGATTTTAGTGGGACAGGGCCAGAACGGTTTCTGGATTCCCTGCTCCGACTTTGGAAATTCATTATAAATTAACCAGAGATAATTAGGGGTCGTACCATATATGTGCAGATTCCTCTCTGAGTCTAGTTTCCATAGAAACAAACGGAAACAGTATTGAAGCCCCGTGCAGGGAGATATCCCAGTCGTAATGGGAAAAGGTCAGTGTAGTCGACCCCTGCAACTTGGGGAACTTTGACTAATAAACTGTACTGATTGGCCCAACCAAAAATTCTAGAAAAAATTTCATAGATGGGCACATGAGTCTAGTTTCTGGAAAAATTTACGAAACTGATTTTCGAGTTCCGAAACTCAAGATATGATTTTTAAAACGACTAGTACACAGATTGGGCAGTGTCTGGAAAATAAATTTTGTAAGGGGTTAAAGCCAGTTAACACCTCGTGTTCGACTCCGGTGTCGGATTCGGGTTCGGGGTGTTACATTTTATTGGTATCAGAGCCATGGTTTAGTCGGTTCTAGGACTACCATAGCACGTATGAGTCTAGCTATACATGCCATAATGTTAATGTTTAAAAGGGTGATGACTTCTGACGGTTGAAATGTTTTTGTCTTGATTAGTAAATGGATCCCGGTGAAGAAAGAACCCTAGCGGATGACGTTGAGAGCGTAGCGGCTGCTCCTGCACAAGGGAGCTAAACAAGGTGAGGGGGCTAAACAAGCCTTCTTTACCATGATGAATGAGTGGGTCGCGCAATATGCCCGAGCCAACCCGGCTGTCCAACAATTCCCAAATTTGAATAATCCACCCCAAGAGCCTGTAATGCCATCAGTCGCTGATCCTGTGAGGCTGAGTAAGCCACCGGTAGACTTGATTAGGAAGCGTGGGGCCGAGGAGTTCAAGGCCATAGTAACTGATGATGCCGAAAGGGCCGAGTTCTGGCTTGATAACACCATTCAGGTGTTCGATGAATTGTCGTGCACACCCGATGAATGTCTAAAATGTGCTGTATCTTTGTTGCGAGACTCAGCCTACTATTGGTGGAGGACCTTGATTTCCATAGTCCCGAACGAGCGAGTAACTTGGGACTTCTTTCAAACGGAATTCCGAAAAAAATTTATTAGCCAGCGGTTCATTGATCAGAAGCGTAAGGAGTTCTTGGAACTCAAGCAAGGCCGTATGACTGTATCTGAATACGAACATGAATTCGTAAGACTTAGTAGGTATGCCCGGGAGTGTGTAGCTGATGAGGTTGCTATGTGCAAAAGATTCGAGGAAGGATTGAATGAAGATTTAAAGCTACTAATGGGTATTTTGGAAATAAAAGAATTCGTAACACTAGTCGAACGAGCCTGCAAGGCGGAAGAACTTGGAAAGGAGAAGAGGAAGGCTGAATTTGAAGCTAGAGATTACCGTAAAAGATCGACGGGTAAAGCTCCGTTCTCAGCTGTAAAGAAGTTCAAGGAGGACATTAATAAGTCGAGGACGACTGCGGGAATTTCCATCAGGGCAAGACCATCGATGGGCTCCCGAGCTACTTCGGTAGCTAGTGTGGGCAATAATCGTCACGAGAAACCTGAATGTCCCCAATGTGGAAGACGACACCTAGGTGAATGTTGGGGCAAGTCTACTAGCAGGGCCTGTTACGGGTGCGGTTCGAAGGACCATCTCATTAGAGATTGCACGGAGCTGGATGAGAAGAATAAGATTCAAGGTGCAAGACCTAGTGGAGTGACATCTAGAGGTAGACCACCGAGAATTTTTGGAGGCAGGGGTGGTAGTCAGAGGGGGGATTCTGATACGGCCGATCGCGCCGAGAACCGTGCTCCTGCTAGAGCATATGCCATTCGCGCACGAGAGGAGGCATCCTCCCCCGACGTCATCACTGGTACCTTCACTCTCTTTGATACTAATGTGATTGCATTGATTGACCCTGGTTCTACTCATTCATATGTATGCGAAACCTTAGCAACCAGTAAGACTCTACCTGTTGAGTCTACTGAGCTCGTAATTCGAGTATCAAACCCTTTGGGCCAATGCGTACTTGTTGATAAAGTGTGTAAGAGATGCCCTCTAATAATCCGAGAATCCTGTTTTCCGGCCGATTTGATGCTTTTGCCGTTCGACGAGTTTGATGTTATTCTTGGTTTGGATTGGTTAACCGCGCATGATGCGGTTGTGAATTGCAAAAATAAGACTATCGATTTGAGGTGCGCGAATGACGAAATAATCCGAGTTGAGTCTGCGGACTTAAGGGGGTTGCCAGCTGTAATATCAGCAATGTTGGCCCAGAAATATGTAAGGAAAGGGTGCGAAGCATACCTCGCGTATGTACTTGATGACAAAGAGTTAGAAAAGAAACCCGAGTCGGTGCCGGTGGTTTGTGAATACCCGGATGTTTTTCCTGAAGAGTTACCGGGTTTGCCACCTGTTCGGGAAGTAGAGTTTGGAATTGAGCTTGTACCTGGAACTACGCCAATTTCGATCGCTCCGTATCGTATGGCACTAACTGAGTTAAAAGAGTTGAAAGCTCAGTTGCAAGAATTGACGGATAGAGGTTTCGCTCGACCGAGTTTCTCACCCTGGGGTGCACCAGTATTGTTCGTGAAAAAGAAGGACGGAACCATGAGGTTGTGCATTGACTATCGTCAACTGAATAAAGTGACGATAAAGAATAAGTATCCGTTACCGCGTATAGATGATCTGTTCGATCAATTAAAGGGAGCATCGGTGTTTTCAAAGATAGATTTGAGATCGGGTTATTATCAGTTGCGGATTCGAGATTCGGACGTACCCAAAACTGCTTTCAGAACGAGGTACGGTCACTACGAGTTCTTAGTGATGCCGTTTGGGCTCACTAATGCCCCTGCGGTGTTTATGGATTTGATGAATCGGATCTTCAGGCCGTATTTGGATCGGTTTGTAGTTGTGTTTATTGATGACATCTTGGTCTATTCAAGAGACGAGACCGAACATGCTGAGCATCTGAGGCAAGTGTTGCAAATTTTGCGGGATAAGCAGTTATATGCTAAGTTCAGTAAGTGTGAGTTCTGGTTAAGAGAGGTTAGCTTCTTGGGTCATGTGGTATCCGCATCGGGTATTCGAGTTGACCCGAGCAAAATTTCAGCCATACTTAACTGGAAGCCTCCGAGAAATGTTACCGAAGTCCAGAGCTTTCTAGGGCTCGCCAGCTATTACCGACGATTTGTCAAAGGTTTCTCGATGATAGCCACACCAATGACGAGGCTACTTCAGAAGGATGTTAAGTTCGAATGGACGGAGAAATGTCAGAAAAGCTTCGATCAACTGAAAACTCATCTGACTGAAGCTCCAATTTTGGTGCAACCCGAATCGGGTAAAGAGTTTGTTGTTTATAGTGACGCATCCCTACTCGGGTTGGGTTGCGTATTGATGCAAGAAGGTCGAGTTGTGGCCTATGCGTCGAGACAATTGAAGCCACACGAAAGAAATTATCCGACCCATGATCTCGAACTAGCCGCCATTGTGTTTGCATTGAAAATATGGCGACATTATTTGTTTGGTGAGAAGTGCCATGTGTTTTCGGATCACAAAAGTCTCAAATATTTGATGACTCAACGAGACTTGAATCTGCGACAAAGACGTTGGCTTGAGTTGTTGAAAGATTACGAGCTTGTCATTGATTACCACCCGGGAAAGGCTAATGTGGTTGCGGACGCCTTAAGCCGGAAATCACTGTTTGCTTTGCGAGCGATGAATGTACACTTGTCTGTCCTACCTGACAATGTGTTAGTAGCTGAATTAAAAGCCAAACCATTATTGACTCATCAAATTCGTGAAGCTCAGAAAGTCGATGATGAATTGGTTGCAAAACGAGCTGAGTGTGTTCCGAACAAGGAATCGGAGTTTCAGATTGATGATGATGGTTGTTTGAGGTTTAAAAGTCGTTTGTGTGTTCCAAGGAATTCGGAACTCATTCCGATGATTTTGAACGAGGCCCATTGTAGCCGAATGTCAATTCACCCGGGGAGCACGAAAATGTACAACGACTTGAAACGTCGGTTTTGGTGGCATGGTATGAAGCGAGACATCTCCGACTTTGTTTCGAGATGTTTAATATGTCAACAAGTGAAAGCGGAACATCAAGTGCCTTCAGGGTTACTTCAGCCGATCATGATACCCGAGTGGAAATGGGACCGAGTCACAATGGACTTTGTGTCCGGACTGCCATTGTCCGCAAGTAAGAAGGATGCGATTTGGGTTGTTGTTGATAGGCTGACTAAGTCGGCTCACTTTATCCCCGTGCGTACGGATTTTTCATTGGATAAACTAGCCGAGTTGTATGTTTCTCAGATTGTGAGATTACATGGAGTACCTATTTCTATCGTGTCGGATAGAGATCCGAGATTCACCTCGCGATTTTGGAAGAAATTGCAAGAAGCTTTGGGTACCCAGCTGCATTTTAGCACCGCTTTTCATCCCCAAACCGATGGTCAATCCGAGCGGATAATTCAGATACTCGAGGATATGCTGAGATGCTGCATCCTTGAGTTTAGTGGTTCATGGGAACGGTATGTACCTTTGATTGAATTCGCTTACAACAATAGTTTTCAATCAAGTATTAAGATGGCACCTTACGAGGCTTTGTACGGTCGTAAATGCCGTACACCATTGTTTTGGACCGAGCTCGGTGAAAGTAAAATTTTCGGAGTTGATTTGATTAAAGATGCCGAACAGAAAGTAAAAGTAATCCGTGAAAGTTTGAAGGCAGCCACAGATCGTCAGAAATCGTATGCGGATCTGAAACGGAAGGACATTGAATATCAGGTGGGAGATAAAGTGTTCCTTAAAGTTTCGCCTTGGAAAAAGGTACTTAGGTTTGGCCGTAAGGGCAAGTTGAGCCCGAGATTCATTGGGCCGTACGAAATCTCCGAACGAGTGGGGCCAGTTGCGTATAGATTGATTTTGCCCCCTGAGCTTGAAAAGATTCACGATGTCTTTCATGTTTCGATGCTTCGACGCTATCGATCTGATCCGTCGCATATAATTAGCCCATCAGAGGTTGAAATTCAAGCCGATATGAGTTATGAAGAAGAACCGATACGTATCCTAGCTCGTGAGGTGAAAGAGTTGCGAAACAAAAGGGTTCCGTTGGTTAAGGTGTTGTGGCTCAAACACGGGATCGAGGAAGCAACCTGGGAACCCGAGAGCTCGATGAAAGAGCGATATCCAAACCTATTTACTGGTAAGATTTTCGAGGACGAAAATTTCTTAAGTGAGGGAGAGTTGTGACAGCCCAAAATTTACCCTAGTCGGGAAGTGGTTTCGGGACCACAAGACCGAGTCGTAAAAATAATTACTTGCTATATTCTATGCTTATTATGTGTGAACATGAGTATGTGGAAGTTTCACTCCCTAATTTTACCAATTGCATGAGAAATTATTAATTGGGATCAATTTGAGACATTGTAAAAATATGATAGTCTAATTCAAATGGTCTATTAGTGCATGTACCAAAAAGAGTGGTTTTGCATGTCAAATTGCCCAAAAGATGATGGGTGGCCGGCCAAGGAGTGATGGTGCTCCACTTATTCCAATTTATTATGTTTTGTTTAGTTAACAAATGACTTGAAATAATTATAATAAAATGGAATAAAAGAGAAAAAGGGAAGAGGAGTGTTCATATTCTTCTCCACCTTGCCAAAACCGAAACCAAAGAAGAGAAAAAGGAAATTTCTCCTTTAGGCAATTCGGCACTACATCTTGCTAGTAGGAGGTAAGTTTTGAAGTGTTAGTTAAATCTTCTTATATGTTTAAGTCAATTTGTGAATGTATTTTGACAATATTAAGAAGGATTCAAACTTTTATGATGGTTGGACACTAAACCGTGTATCAAAGTGCTAGAATTAGTAGTTGTTTACATGTATTATTGAATGAGTAGAAGGTAGAAAGGGGGTTTAGATGGAAGGTTCATTTGATTTATTTTTGTCCTTGTATGAGAAGAGGTTCATTGTTAAGGCCGAATGAGCATGCTAGATTAGTTGAAAAAAAATGTTCATGCTATGAGGTAATTTGAACAATTGACCGAAACATGGAAGGAAGGGTAAGATTTATAAATTATGTTTTAGGGTGGAAGGTATAATGAAAGTTGTATTAAGCTTAATGTGCATACTTTGGCCTAAGTGTGGAGGAGAATTCGGCTAAGATAGTTGAATGTGGGTGTTGCCGATTTTTTAAATGTAGATTATGGGAGTAGCTATAATGGGCATTAAGATGTTGAACTTAAGAAATTAGAAGTAAATGAACTTGATAGCATTTAAGAGATAGAGGTGATAGATTAATGTTGCACATTCGGCTATGGTTAGGCATGTTGATGACCTTATCTTGATTTAAATAATTAGGCATAAAAGGGGTGGTAAAGGGGATGGAATTGTTGAATGATTAGTTGGGTAACAAAAGAGGCATTCGGCCATTTCTTGAGAGCTTGTGTGATGTTGGGTTTAAAATTAGCAAAGGTAACTTACCTAATGCATGTGCATGTGTGATTAGATTTTTTTTGATGACATGATAGTTGCATGAGGTTGTTAGCCGAATATACTAACATACATATACATGTGAAATTGGATTGTAAATATTTAGCAAGGTGATTAAACTAGTTAAATTATTGATTTAGCTCAAGGAGTTAAAGGAGGTGAATCGAGCAAAGGCAAAGAAAAGGTTATCGAGTAGCCGAGTGGAACCGTCTTACCAAACACGAGGTAAGTCATTAAGCATGTAGTTGGTATTATTTCAATGGTCATAATGTTATGTATTGATGCTGAATGGAATGAATAAATGTACATATATATATGCATGTATGTATGTGATGATGAAATTGTTGAATGAAATAAAAGAGGCAAGATGTAATGAGTTGTTGATCTCGGCACTAAACGTGCGGGATAACCATTTATGACCATGAGATTGGCGCTAAGTGCGCGGGATTAAATTGTATAGCACTAAGTGTGCGATTCGACTATGTTGCACTAAGTGTGCGAAATGAATATGATGCACTAAGTGTGCGAATTGACCATGCGGCACTAAGTGTGCGAGTCTGACTATGTAGCACTAAGTGTGCGATTTGATTACGTGGCACTAAGTGTGCGAGTTGATTATATAGCACTGAGTGTGCGGGCTCAATATACATTCGTGAATCATTATGGACACTATGTGTGCGACACTATTGAGTTGATCGCGGACAGCGGATCGGGTAAGTGTCTTGAGTACATGGCTAATATGTGCTATGCGTATACTTGGTGTTGAGCTCGGTAAGTTGAACCTATGTGACAACTATACTTGAAGTCACGTACATAAAAATTTATCGTAGGATGGGTGAAAGGCCGTTTTGTGGTTTGATTGTAACGAAAATAAATTGATTTATGAAAATGCTTCAATGTCCTATTGATGAGTATATGAATTGTGAATGCATGAATTGATATGAAATTGAATCGGTAGGTTGGAGGAACTATGGCATGGTTCGGTATGGATGGAGTAAATTGTCTCATTCCATTTTGTTCCTCTTGTAATAATGTTATTGATGTATAGTAGAGCATTGCTTATGACTTACTGAGTTATAAACTCACCCGGTGTTTCCTTGTCACCCATTATAGGTTGCTTGGACTCATCAATTTTTGCGGGGTCGGGCCGTCATCGAAGTCATCACACCGGATAGCTAGTTTTGGTACTTTCTTCTTAGTGTGCTTAGAAGATCATTTTGGCATGTATAAGCTAGTACGTTGTGTTTGAATTATGGCATGTAAACTTTAAGCCATGCGAAAATGGCACGAATGTTCGATTGAGTTGGATCGAGGGTAGGCATGAAATGGACCTAGTTACTTTCGTAACAGATGCTGGCAGCAGCAGTGTCATGAGATTGAAAAATCACTAAAAATAGTAGGAGTGGAATTAATTGATGAATAAATTACGTAATCGAAGCTCGATGAGTCTGTTTTCATAAGGAAGTAACAAAAAGATCATATGGGCAGTATATTAAGAGATAATCAGATTTTAGTGGGACAGGGCCAGAACGGTTTCTGGATTCCCTGCTCCGACTTTGGAAATTCATTATAAATTAACCAGAGATAATTAGGGGTCGTACCATATATGTGCAGATTCCTCTCTGAGTCTAGTTTCCATAGAAACAAACGGCAACAGTATTGAAGCCCCGTGCAGGGAGATATCCCAGTCGTAATGGGCAAAGGTCAGTGTAGTCGACCCCTGCAACTTGGGGAACTTTGACTAATAAACTGTACTGATTGGCCCAACCAAAAATTCTAGAAAAAATTTCATAGATGGGCACATGAGTCTAGTTTCTGGAAAAATTTACGAAACTGATTTTCGAGTTCCGAAACTCAAGATATGATTTTTAAAACGACTAGTACACAGATTGGGCAGTGTCTGGAAAATAAATTTTTGTAAGGGGTTAAAGCCAGTTAACACCTCGTGTTCGACTCCGGTGTCGGATTCGGGTTCGGGGTGTTACAGTACTAGAAATAGTAAAACACATGGCATTGTTCCTTATTCATCCCTAAAGAAGTCATTAAGCTCACCACGTTATTTCTCCTTCTCTCACTTTCCTTATCTCTCTAAAAAAATGAAAGATATTGTTCATGTTGGATCTGGTGCCTTAAGTATAGTACATTCTTTTGTAAACTTGTTATATTTTCGAACATATTGATTAATAAAACAATTCATGGATTACATTAATATACTTTGTGTAATGTCCTAATGTGGTTTTTACATGCAAAGCAAAATAGAAACAAATATTGGCTCACTAGTTGTCTAATGTTTAAACTAATACCAACTAGTATTACGTGGTCAGATCGTAATATAGAAAGACGACTTATATTAGTGGATGAACTTAAATATGTCCTTAGTCTAATCAGAAATGAAAAAATCGATTGAAAGACTAATATGTTGTCTATCAAGTCCAATTGGGAGATGTTCAAGAAGCGAATGACTAATATGTCATCTATCAAGTCATTGTCTTGGGCACTGAAGCTGATGACTCCCAGAAGATGGAGACATAGATGTGATTGACTGGACTGACAATATATTGAATTGGATCTAAGAATAGTAGATCTTAAATCTGTTTATGGATTTATTCACTCGTGACATTTAAAGTGTGCAGTACCTTAGTCCTGAGTGGATGATAGACTATGTACGCGTGACTTATATACTTTGATGTAAGTAAAAGCCTAAGTTCAAATAGATAAGGAACCGAAAGCTAATGCGTTAGGTATACAACTGCTGCAATATGTAGCATTATTCACAACAATAGAATTCATAGCCGAGACATGAGTAAATGATATCCTCTCATTGACATTACATGGTTGATGAAAAGTGAACATGGCCACGAGTTGTTTGTCTTTGTGATGAATGACTTGGTTACTATTTGATAGTAATTGGCTTTTCATGAAGGAAGATCTAATGGTTGCCATAAGATAAAATAGGATCGTATGAGAGAACGAAATTCATCCTACAGAGATTAAATATATCCTATGAGGGCAACACACTTATGACAAGGTCATTGGATGAGCACTAATCAAGTTGCTTTGGTATGCCGTTGGGGAGAGCTTAATCAGGATACTATAGTGGAGTGACTTCGTGACTAAATGAATTTATAATTATCAGGCGAAAAGTTGGAACTTATTTATAAATCATTTGAGCCCTAATCGTAAATGTCCCATCAGTCTTTCTGCTAGCTTTTTGAAACCAGAAATGAATTACATGTTGAATCAAATGAACATAAAAGGATAGAAATGGTAGAAATGAAGAACTAATAAACATTTTGAAATAAATTTGGTTTTCTCCAAAATGAAAATGAAAATGACTAGAAATGAATTTATGATTTTCGAATGAAATGAAGTTCAAAAATGGAGATAAATCATTTGGTCATAGTGAACTTATTGAATGTATGTATTGCCTTCGACTCATCCAATCTACCAGATTTGAATCTTGGGTGTTACGTCCTTCTTATAGATGTAACTGAAAATTTCCTCTTTTTTATTTATGTAAACATCTTTTATTGGCGTACAATGTATGGCTATATTTACATTTTGCCTATGTACAATTGACTATTTATGGCTACTATATATTTTCTTGTAAAAATACAATGTATGAATTTTATTTCGACTCAATAAGATTTCACACTTTCCTACGTTATCTCTAAGTCTATTGTGTATACTTTGGGATGCTATTTAATGCACTTTAGAGCAAACTTTGACACGCCACTTATTTTCCTCTATATGCATAGCAGCCCAGCGCATTGCTTCATTAGCATAGCCTTGGCATCGTCTCTCGATGCATTTTCCATTACAGACTTGAAAACATAAACAACTTTAGTAAGTTCATAAGAACTTAGTGATCTAAACCTTAGAATACCTTTTTCAATCGTTTTACATTGCACATGTAACACCCTTTACCCGTATTCACGTCGAAATAGGGTACGAGGCATTACCGAGCTTATACACAATCAATCATACAAAATCAAGACGTAAATTTCCATCCAAATTTAAAACTTTTCATATACATTCATATTGTCCCTAAAACGAGCCTACGAGGCCCAAAGCATACATTGGAAGAAGTTCAGGACTAAATCAAGAACTTTAGAAATTTTTTCATGTTTTAAGAGCCACGCGCTTGTGTGGGAAGGCCGTGTGGTCACACACGCCCGTGTCCCTAACCTGTGTGATTCTCTATTTGTCACGTAAGAACAAATTGAAGACACACGGCCGAGTTACACGCCCATGTGCTAGGCTGTGTGGTCGATTTAATTTTTATAATTTTTCATAAAATAGGTACAGACTTCACACGCCCAGGGCACACGCTCGTGCCTGAGGTCGTGTCATCCACACAGTTGAGACACACGCCCGTGTCTCTACCCATGTGCTTAATTCTGAGCATTTTGTTTTGCAACAATTAAGGTGCAGGGGACACACGGCTAGAACACACGCTTATGGGACAAGCTGTGTGTGTGTGTCTACCCGTGTGGACAAAAACAAGGCTATTTACCAAGCCATGTTGTCACCCTTTTATGCACACATCTACACAACAAAACATAACACCAATCCAAGCAATTACATTCAACCAATTCAGCCACAATTAAGACATCCACACATCATTCACATACTACCGTATACCACATACAACTTCATCTACTTATCAACTTCAATCATGCAAACTTCCACATCCATGAAAACATCATCATAGGGATTATACTTAAACCAATATTAGCTAATTCCATAAGGCCATTTACAAAATGAATTATCAACCAATATAGGCCAACACATTAGGCCAATTCAATTATGACACATAACAAAATAACCAAGTCCATATACATGCCATAACTCAAAATATCAAATTCATTGGTACCCAAAATAATCAGTTGATAGTGTGAGTGGATCTCACAGTCTCCGATCCCCGAGCAAGCTTGGTGACACTATAAGACAAGGGAAAGAAAATGGGAGTAAGCTATATAGCTTAGTAAGTTCCCATGCAAATAATAGGCATCATAAACACACATTTAACACACAATCAACATGATGATAATTGGCATAAATATTACTAAGATCTTATAATCATAACTTACTCAATCATAACCTTACCGAGGGTTCATTGTAATACCCCTATCCCGTAACCGTTGTCGGAATAGGAAAGGGGTATTACCAGACTTGTAACTCATGTCAGAACAGTAATTTTTTTTAATTTTTTTCTTGAAATAAAGATCATTCATTTAGATAAATGCTAAATACAGCCAGGGATAAAATTAAACTTCTATAAGTACACATTCAAAAGATGCCATTTTCGCATGGCTTATATACATTAACCAGAATATTATTCCGCTACTAGCTTATTCTATACATGCCATAAAATAATCCAAAACATAGCAGTACCAAACAGTGGATAGTGATAGTGTGACGAGTTGTTGACGATCCCCGAGCAAAGGCCAAATTTGATAATCTATAAAACAGAGAAACGTAACAACAGAGTAAGCTTTCAAGGCTTAGTAAGTCTTAAGTAAAACAATTAACTTTGCTGGATTAAATACATTTATAACTTACACAAAATCCAAGTGAAGTCTCGATGGGCTTAATAAGCCTACACAAGTACATAATACATACCTGGCCAACATAATGTGCTGATCATCCGTAATTGTTGATTTATTACTAAGTCGCTTAAGATTAGGCCTTACACAAATCACGTTTTGAAATGTCAAGATATATCACCATTCGGTCAAATAGATTAAACCCTATGTATGCACATGTAATTCATCTATTTCATCCAAATTTAAGAGTATATACCCCTTCGCATTTAAAAACATCAATGCTACTTTTAGTTTAATCAGTCGAACTAAAACCTAACACTATAATCACATTCGGTTTCCATATTTGGAAGCACATATTCATGTTTTCATCTCACATAAACAATTTGATAGAGTCAATACTCGTTGAATATAACTTATAACCATCTCATAAGTGATTCCCCAAGTACATTTGTAATACAAACGAAATCGAGTTCACATAGCAAGTAAGTATCACTTACCATATACTTAACCTTTGTACACTTACCGTTTCCATAGTTACCAATTGCCAATTCAATCTTTCAATACCTCTAACCACTTAATCATATGCACTCATTTCGTGCACATACATAATTGTATATATGTATTTAGGAGCTTAGTTCTTTAGTTCATATTCACATTAATATTTCAAATAATCAAATCATGACAAGTATTAAAGTTTCGTATACGTATATAAAGGACCAAACATATTCCTTATCACATATACATAAATGACCAAATGCAATCCATACCTTGTATTTGCACATCCTGCTGAATACAACTCAAATTAGTAAATTTTTATGAAACTAATTAAATCCTTATCTTAAAGATATACAAATGGTCTTCGGTTTGAAATAATTCAAGGCACTTAGCCATAGCCTGCTAGGTTTTAAAAAAAATCCAAATCCAGTTACCAGTACCAAGCCTGCTGGACTTTAAGCCCGGATCTATCATCATAGTCAATTCAAAAAGTTGTATACACATCAATTCACATACCTTCGATTTTTCCAACACGGGAACACATTAATAAGGTATCACTTCATTCAAACTTATTCGTATCTCAATATAGCTAGTCTCATTTCACAAGAGCCATTAGGCCACATCACGCAGTCAACGAGTCTTAACCTGGATACTTTCCAAATTCCATGTATATTTAATCACATGTTACCACATTTCACACAAACTATCACCATTGTAATTCATTAACCTCATTCGAATATAAGCGTATAGCATGTACCTTAACTTCATGTCATAATAGCATTCGACTTTAACACATATTTATATATACATATATATATCCCTTTCAATAAACTTCCAACTAAATAAGAAAATACACACATGACTTACATTCTTCTCATGACAACCATTCGGCTAAACAACATATAAGTCACCACACCTTCAATTTATAACACTATCAACACATATTACATATACATTGCTTACGTTTATAAAATAGCCATTCGGATAACTTGCACACATTTATATTTTAGCCATTTTGGCCTCACCACCTATATATTTATCTTGTACATCAATTCAGCAATAGGTTATAAGCAACTCAATTAGTTTCATCAATGTTTACAACAAAATCACAGATTCACTACAAGCTATTTTCTTGAGCAACAATCATTAAATTATTTGTAACTGGAGCTACGAAACTCCAAATGAAGTGCCGTAAATTTTCCCCGAAAATAGACTCATATATCTTCTATCCATAAAATTTTCAGGATTTTTGATTTGGCCAATAAAAACCAGAATTTTCTTAAAGTTTCCCCTATTTCACTGTTGACTATACTGACCACTCTTCACTACGAATCAAATTTCTCATTGTACAGATTTCAAAATATATTCTTGTTTATTTCATTTGAAACTATACTCATTAAGGAGTCTAAGGATATAAATTTTATCTTATAACAATTTTTGTACTATTTATAATGATTTTCTAAAAACAGAACAGGGGATTTCAGATTCATTCTGACACTATCACACACAATTTTAAATATCACTCTATAGGAAATTCCTTTGCTTGCACTGTTTATTTTATAAGAAACTAGACTCATTGATCTTTGATTACATATTTTATTCAGTCTCTAATTCCACTCCAACAATTTATGGTGATTTTCAAAAATCACGCTACTGCTGCTGTCCTAAGCAGATTATTACAATTTGCTCTTAAATTTCCAAGTCCAAACACTTAAAAACTTACCATTTGAGTTTAGAACATATCATCATATATAAGTACTTCTTATTATCACATACAAATCATAATTTAAATATCACTTTTCTAATAACCAATCGGCTAAGGCTCATAGAAGTAACTTATTCCTTATCATTTTACTATAGGTAATTACACCAATTCATAGTCTCATCTTTACCCGTATTCCATATCATTCTTCATTATAACTAAACTTATATGCTAGAAACTTATTTATTTCAATATGTAATTCGAGTAGAACCATTAGGTCACATTTTATTTATTATGTTCATATAAATATATATCATCGTTTATCAAATCTTAAGCTAAGTTCCATTACTCAAAGACTTACCTCGGATATTTTGAACAGTTGTGGATAGGCTACTCGACTGCTTTTTCCTTTTCCTTATCTGATTTAGACCCTCTTTGCTCTTGAGCTTAATTAAAACAAATAGATTTATTTAATGACTTATTCAACTTTACTAAATACAAATATCAGTTTTTTTTAAACAATATTCAAACATTATATCCAATGAACCACAACTATCGAGTATTTAACTTATAATCGGACATATGATATTACCCGTATGTCATAAGCTGATTACCGAACCTATTACTTCAATTCATGTACATATCGAATGGAGTAATCCTTACTTGAACTATTAGTCAACCTTATCAATTGGACAAATATACTATATATATCTATATATGTGCGTAGATACCATGTTACCAAAAATTATTTTCTAGCTTAGTTGCCGAACCAATATACAAAACCCATATGCTAAACAACTCATCAATGTTACCTATATATATATCAAATTCATTTCTCATCCATTCGACTAGCTAAGTTAATATCACGACACACTATCATATAATCCTTACGGCCACAAAGCATGCTCATTATTTATTATTTCCAAACCAATTTATAAGCTAATTTATACAATCAAAACAAGTCTATAATAAACCACAACCTAATCATATCCACCAATCACATTTACTTTACTTAAACCGAATAAGCAAGCACATTTAGTCCTTGGCCGAATATCACTAAACACAAGTCAACAATAGTCTTAATATTTATCACCCTATATATATATTATTTGCAAAAGAAAAGAAAAATGGATTAATCATACATATATACTACAAAAGCCAAATACAAAAATTTAACCTATGCATAACATTACTTACATTTCAAATACTCAAATTATTCAAAATCAAACTCTTAAAAGTTATGCACAAAGCCGAATCCCTAATATGTACAAACCTCAAATTCATTCATTTCAAACATCCACACGGTATTTGTTCAAGTCATTAAGTAAATTTATGTTCGGCTATAGTACTCATGAGTATTAAAAATTTATAACTTAACTAACTCCAACCTTTCTCTTCAACAATTCTTCATAAAACATAAAGACTATAATCCAATCTCCTCCTTTAATAACCAAAACCGAATGCTCAAATCATCACCAAATTTCAAAATTTTGACATGGGCTATGTATGAAACTATCTAATTAACTTAAATCAAGCTTAAAATTTCAAAAACTAACATAATTTACTAACCTTCCCCAAGCTTAAAGTGACCGAAAATCTTGCCCCTTTTTCTTTCTTCAATTCGGCCAAGAAGAACCAAAAAATGAAGCTTTGTTTTCATCACCTCTTTTTCTATTATTTTTTTATCAACATTAATACTATAAAATATAAAGCCACTTCACTCATAAACAATACATATATTCTAAATAAAACCACATCATGGCCGGCCATTACCCACAAAAATAGATATTTGACATGCAAGTCCATCTTTTTGTATTTATGCATTAATAGGCCACTTTAAAATTAACCTAACATATTTCACAATTGTCTCACCTAAGTCCTATTTAATAAATTTCACATACAAATGACAAAATTAACGTATGAAACTTTCACACTTGCATGTACACATACTATAAGCATAGAATATAACAGTTAATTATTTTTTTATGACTTGGTTTTGTGGTCTCGAAACCACTTTCCGACTAGGGTCAAATTAGGGCTGTCACATTCATCACATAACGAGCTCATTTCGTATGAGTTTTACATACATACTTGAGTTATCTCGAATTGGATTTATACACAATTCATCTTTGACATACTCGTTAAATTACCCGTTGAACCTGTAGACCCAATTTTTAGCCCGGGCCTATATATATACAAAAATAAAATAAAAAACATGCCTAATTTACAGACCCAAAATACAAGGGCCTGATAGGCCCAAAGTTTTAGGGTTTCAGCTAAAGAAACCCTAGCAGCTAACACCCTCAGTCGCCGCAACCATGGAGGTCCCCTAGCACCACACGTCGCGAGTCCCTCCGCATCGTGCGCTCCTCTACTAGACCACATCAGAGACGTGCTCGACTGAACCTACAAACAAGCAAGAAATAGTTGTAAAAAAGGCTATAAAAGCCTTCGAAAACATTGTAAAAGGGACCTTTTTTTTGCCCATTATATAAGTACAATAGCAGAAATTATACAGGAAAAAAATAAATAGTAAATCAAAAATCGGATCTAAGGTTTGAAAGGTGATTTTTCATTCTTCTTCTTGGAACTTTCCTTTGATTCGTATTTCCTTTTTTCTTTTTTGTATTTTTTTTATAAACTGATTTTAAGTAAAAAAAGAAAGAAAGGGAGGCTTACCTGGTCTTGCTCCGTGAACCGGCGGTAGGGTAGAGGTGCGAGGCACCGATGATCCTCTTGGGTGGCGCAAGGCTAGGTTGAAATTCTAGCAAAAAGGGAAAGGGAGCAGGGGAGAGGAAGCATTCTGTTTCTTTTTTTGAAAAAAACAACAGAAAAATGAATTTTTCAAAAAAAAATAAAAGGGGCTAGGGTCTTTTTTCTAGAAAATGGCAGAATGCCATTCAATGGTTTTTAAATGGCAGGGGCCCACACGTTTGACTCAAAATGGGGGATTTTAGCATTGAGCCCCCTTTTTTTTGCACCTGCATTCAATTAGACCATATTCAATTTTTTAATTCTTTTAAATTGCCTCTGGATCTTGCGCATCGTTTCGATTTAGCCCGCACCTGGGTACTGCGTTTTAGGGATTCGGCACATTTGCGTTTTTGGTCCCGTGCATTTGCGTGCATTTATGTTTTGGTCCTTAATGCATTTTACTATATTCATTAATTATCCCTTTGAGTCTGCTTTTCTTTCAATTAAGTTTTATTTCGCTAATCCTAAGGTTTTAAAATTTTTTTTAAATCTTTTTATAAATACTTTGAATTATTTTAATGGTTGGGCTGTATGTTAATTCATTTTTTTTATTTTTTTTCTAACTATTTAATTATCTATTGCTTTTAAAATTCCTTTTACATAATATTATTTCAAAATTTTTGTATAATATTACATTTAAATAATTCTTATTTGTTATTATACCTATATAATTTATGATAAAATTAGCTCTATTCCATATACATTATTTCTTTTCTTTTCATATATATATATTTTTTTGTAAATACCTTCTTTTATATTTGTTATATATATACATATTATTTTTCCTTTTTAAGTTTATTATATATATGAATATTTTCTTTTTCCCTTTTAAATCTATTTATGCATAATTTCTTTTAAAAGATTTTTTTTCTTATATTTTGATTATTTTGAATACTTTCATATAATAGGGTCTTTGTATATATTATTTACATTTTTTTATTTGCATACATATATCGTTAGACAAATGAATTGGCTTTATTTGAAATCATGCTATATGTTATTTATTTCGAATTGCTTCTTGCATATTATATAATTTAATAATCGTTTATATATTATCAGTTTCATGTACATATGAATTATTTCGAGTTCTAGCATGTGTTGTTCCTTTGTATATTTATTTAGAAGTTGTTAAATCGTTTTGGGCTATATTGATTTCTAGTTTTTTATGTGGTTTTGTGTATTATGTGTCATTTTTGGTTTTCATATTGTATTCGCACTTTATTGTTTCATGCATGTAATTATGTTTTATCTCTTGTCATTGCATCATGATTATAGTTCTTATATTCACTAAATATCGGTTGTCCTTTATCTCCAAACCAATCAAACAAGTATATCCTGACTCGGTTTCGTAATTGTAAACTTGAACCCTCTCAACATAAGGAAATAGTTCGTGTTTGGGAGTTCGAGGGGTCGTGCCCAATCGTGCTGAGTTTTGATTTTTCGTTCAACTAAAATACGAAATATCCTTTGGAATTTTCGTCCATGCTTTTTAAAATTAAAATGAGGCAATATTTCGTATTTGGGGAGTTTGGGAGATCGTGCCCAATCGTGCTGGGTTTTGATTTTCCATTCGACTAAAGTACAAAATATCCTTTTGAAATTTCATCCGTGTTTTCTCAAATTAAAATGAGGCAATGTTTCATATTTGGAAATTCGATAAATCGTGCCTAATCGTGCTGGGTTTCGATTTACCGTTTGGGTCGAATAGCCAAATATCCTTTTTTCATGTTTTAAGTGCATATGTTTTCGAAATCCTAAGATGATTTTGTGTCGAGGGTTCGAGATATTGTATCCAATCGTGCTGGACATAATATTTTATTCCTTCTAAGCGAGAGAATCTCAATATCCAATTCAAGTTATCCAAACATTTTTAAAGATTGTATTTTAAAATCTTTTCAAATTTTCAACATTAGGACATTAATCGATCAATACGATACCAATTTTAGGTGTTGCAAGGGTGCTAATCCTTCCTCGCGCGTAACCGAGTCTTGAATCCGTCTTCTAGTTTTTCGTAGACCAAAAACGTTGTTTTAATAAACCAAAATGTTTTATTAAAATGATAGACCACAGGGTGACCTGATCACACCTAAACAAAAAAGATTAGTGGTGACTCCATACCTCGTTTTAAAATTCGATCCCTTTTTTCAAAATTAAAAATGGTTTCGACAGCTTGGTGACTCCGCTAGGGAACAATAAGAGAGTCAAGCCGTAAAACTGATCGTTTTCTGTCCTCTTGTCTGAAATTTGAAATTTGGTTTTTAACATATGATCCTTTCATTTGCATCTCGTGGGTTTTATGGTTTTCATTATGTTATTTATATTTTTGAGTTTTGAGTTTTTATGTCCTCTTGCATTACATATTGCATGACTGTCGTGGTCACACCCTTTAAGTGGGAGTGAGAAACTATGCATTCGTGAGGTTTTCACCTTCGCATGGGCTAGTGGACTGCTTACAGGATACATCCGTACCTATGTCTTCGTGAGGTTTTCACCTCTACATGGCCATAGGGAAATGTATTCCCCTGAACCGAACTCGATCCGTATGAGCCTATAATAGGTGAGGGTTGAGGAATCTGCTGGTTCGGGTGCCCTTTTCTTTAGAATTGAGCCACATATAGTGAACCCTAGGAGTCCACCCTAGATAGAGCTATGTTGAACTTTAGCAATTTCCTAGATAAGTGTTTTACTATTTTCTATTTGCTTTGGATTTTATTATTCGGTACTAACTCATTGTATTTTGATGTGGCCATAATTGCATATCATTCCATATTTAGGGAGGTGCCGATTCTTATTTAGTTACTAAGTTAGAGAGCTTGCTATGGAGAACGAATTCCTTGATTAAGTAAAAGATAATGCGGCTATCCGTATGTTGTCAGAGAAGATGCAACTTGAGAAAGGGGATAGCCTAGCTGAGGGGTATACGTCGGAGTTGTGGGACTTCACCCGTATTACCGTAACACAAAATGAGTTCCAGGAATTGAGGGATATATGGGCCAGTTAGGGCGATGAGACTAAGCAACTGTTCTATCAAAATTTTGGCGATCTACCCTACCTACTTGACGTTAAGGTAGACAAGAACTTGTTCCGGGCTATAACTCGATTTTGGAATCCTGCGTATAGTTGTTTCACTTTTGGGAAGGTGGGCTTGGTGCCTACTGTGGAGGAGTATACAACTTTGCTTCGTTGTCCAAAGGTTCAAATCGATAGAGTTTATTTTAGGGCTGCTAATGCCCAATCTTTTGTAAAAAAATTGATGAGTATCACCGAAATGAGTGAACAGTGGGTTACTGCCTGAATACAACAAAAAAGTGATGGTAAATGTATTTCTTAGGTGTGTTTGAGGGATCTGATCGTATCACATCCAGACATAAAGAAGAGGGTTGACATCTTCGCCTTGAGTATCTATGGTTTGGTAATTTTCCCCAAGGCTCTAAGACATATAGATGAAGAAGTGGCCGGTTTATTTGATCGGCTTGGCAAAGGAGCCACACCGGTGCCGATAATTCTAGCTGAGACGTTTAGGTCTTTGTGTAACACCCCGAACCCGAGGCCGTCGCCGGAGTCGAACACGAGGTGTTAACAGACTTCAAACCACTAAAAAAAATTTCCGGACAAGCTGCCAATCTGCGTACTAGTCGCTTTAAAAATCATATCTTGAGTTCTGAAACTCGAAATCCAGTTCCGTAAATTTTCCCTGAAACTAGACTCATATTTCCATCTACATATTTTTTTCTAGAATTTTTGGTCGGGCCAATTAGTACAGTTTATTAGTCAAAGTCTCCCATGTTACAGGGATCGACTACACTGACCTTTGCGCATTACGACTTGGATATCTCCCTGCAAAGAGCTTCAATACTGATGCCGTTTGTTTCTATAGAAACTAGACTCAGAGAGGAATCTATACATATATGGCATGACTCCTAATTATCTCTGGTTAATTCATAATGAATTTCCAAAGTCGGAACAGGGAATCCAGAAACCGATCTGGCCCTATCTCACTAGAACCTGAATATCTCTTAACATACTGTCCATATGATCGTTTCGTTACTTTTCTATGAAAATAGATTCATCAAGGTTCATTTACATAATTTATTCACTATTTAATTCCAATCCTACTATTTTTAGTGATTTTTCCAAATCTACATCACTGCTGCTGCCAGCATCTGCCTTTAAGGTAGACTTTACCTATTTCATAGTTTCCATGATTCAACTAGCCCTTTTAGCATAAATAGCACAAATTATGATAGCGATTAACCATTCCATACCAAATGATTGTAACATTATGCTCAAACATATATAAGCCATTTTCGCATGGCTATACACATTAACCAAAATATTCTTCCGCCACTAGTCTATTTTATACATGCCATAAGACAATCCGAAACATAGCAGTACCAAACAGTGGATAGTGATAGTGTGACTAGTTGCTGACGATCCCCGAGCCTGTAGCTTCGCAATGAGATCTATAAAACAGAGGAAACAGAGTAAACGGAGTAAGCATTACAATGCTTAGTAAGTTTTAAGCAGTGTCAACAGATAACAATCAAATTATAACATAGTTGTTCGTATTTTTATTTCACTCTTCCTTCGGGCATACCATCCCTTTACCGAATCTGCACATCTCATCATATACAATAGGCAGATAAACTTTCACATAAAAGTGAGCTCATGTGACATAGATACATTGTATGATTTCACATCACCTCTCACACTGATCCGATGTCACATAATCATAGGAATAGTCTCATAGATTGCTCTCGTATGCATCACATAACTACCTTATGATTTAGTGCAAATCAAGCTCGCACATAAACTTGGAGTACATACCTGTTTAACCTTTGGCATTGAATATATTTATAAGCAATTCTTATTACGAAGTCTTACCCGGACATAATCTTCACACGAAGTTATCGGGTCTTACCCGGACAAAATCCCCACACGTAGTCATCGGGTCTTTAGAGCTCGGATATAGTACGAGCACGAAGCTTAAGGCCATTAATCAGTGATGATATTCTCGCATAAAGCCTGCGGGGTTTTAACCCGGATATAGTACTGACACAAATGCCCTTCGGGACTTATCACATTTATACACTTTCACATCCATCACGTTGGCCACTCGGCCCTGTCACATATATATACACTTCCACATTCATCACATCGGCCATTAGGCCTTATCACATATATACACTTTCACATTCATCACATCGGCCATTAGGCCTTATCACATATATATACACTTTCACATTCATCACATCGGCCATTAGGCCCTATCACATATATATACACTTTCACATTCATCACATCGGCCATTAGGCCCTATCACATATATATACACTTTCACATTCATCACATCGGCCATTAGGCCTTATCTCATATATACACTTTCACATTCATCACATCGGCCATTAGGCCTTATCACATATATATACACTTCCACATTCATCACATCGGCCATTAGGCCTTATCTCATATATACACTTTCACATTCATCACATCGGCCATTAGGCCCTATCACGTATATACACTTTCACATTCATCACATCGGCCATTAGGCCTTACTATCATTTCATATTCGAGTACTCATAAACTTACAATATCACGATTTAGAATTCAAGTATGGGTTTAATCAATAGCTTATGAGCAACTAAAACAAGTTTATCAATGTTCACAACATATTCTCAAATTCAGCACAAGCTGTTTTTCCTGAGCAATAGTCACTAAATTATTTATAACTGGAGCTACAAAACTCCAAATCACTTTCCGTTAATTTTTCCTGAATATAGACTCGTATATCTTCCATCCATAAAATTTCCAGAATTTTATGTTTGGCCAATCAATACCAGATTTTTCTTAAAGTTTCCCCTGTTTCACTGTTTGACTAATCTGACCACTCTTCGCTACGAATCAAATTTCTCATTTTACTGAATTCAAAATGTGTTGTATTTGATTTCATTTGAAACTAGACTCATTAAGCTTTAATTTCATGTCTCATTCAGCCTCTAATTCAAATCCATAAATTTATGGTGATTTTCTAAAGTCACGTTACTGCTGCTGTCCTGAGCAGGTTTATCACAATTTTACTCTTCTGACATATCCTTTTAGCGCTTCATAATATCATATCCATTTGGCAACATATCATATCAATAACTTACCCATACTTCATAATAGCCATTAGGCTATATGCATAAAAATTTACAATAGAGTTATGATTCTTTTAATATGTGCTTGACATATCATACTCAATCACATTATAGGCTTTAATACTTAAAACTTACCTCGGATATTTTGAATAGTTGCGGATAGACTACTCGATTGCTTTTTCTTTTCTTTCCCTTTATCTGACTTTGACCCTCTTAGCCCTTGAGCTTGATTCAAACAAATAGATCTTATTCAATAACTTATCAAATTAGCTATTCGATTAAATACATGTATATTATACAATTAAGTGCGAATGATTTTATTAACTAGTTATTCAAGCATTATACACATGCTCTACTCATGCCCCATCGAACATAATACTAGCTTAATACCTTGCATATTAGGGTTTCATAGACATCATTTGGTTTCACATAATACACATATTGTCCCAAATCGACACAAGAGTCAAACGCATCACTCAAAATGCCGAACTCCAATTAAGTCTACCATTATAGCATTATCGTATTTATGTACTTGGTAAGTTGGGTTTGAACATGTTTGGCACTAGGTGTCCAACCAAATATTCCTTGAACACTAAACTCAATTTATAATCTTTCCTAAGTAAAACATTTAACACCGACTAGACATGTTTACAAGCCTAGGCTGAATATTATTTTAGATCATTCGAGAAATCATTTCTCAACTCAACTAAATTTTAACTTACTCTAATACCGAATGCTACTCAAGCTTTAAGCTCATGTCCTTTCATTATTAAGCAAATGTTATAACATAACTAACATCCCTTTTTTCAATTTGAACATCAACACATAAAGAAATTAAACACAAAGATTCATAGCCGAAACCTATACATAACATCATTCAAGGTTTAATCCCCTAAATTCATGCACAAAGCCGAACCTATTGAGAGATGTATATAAAACAATACCTAGTTAGTACATTCAAGCACCTACGGCATTCCCTTCAATTTAATACTAAGACAAACCAAAAGATTTATTCATGTAAATTCAAAAATTTCAAGTTCATCTCTTTCACATATAAATACCAAAAAATTAAGTATTTACTAGCTTAAACTCTATTAAACCTTAAAACATCAATCTATCCCCTACCAATTTCCCCCATGGCCAAATGCTCAAGACACCATGAAACTAAAAATTTTGTCATGGGCTATGTAATGAACTTAATACCTAACTCAAAATATGCTAAAAAAAAAATCCATAAGCTAACATGAATTTCTCACCTTATTCATGACTTAGAATTGCCGAATGGGTGCTCCCTCTCTCCCTCTTAGAATCAGCCAAGAAGAAACAAGAATAAAGACTTGTTTCTTTCACCCCTTTCCTTCTTTTTCTTTACTTTATTTCTAACCTTTTATTTTATTCCATCCTCCATACTAATATGGCACCTAGTTAATTAAAGTTAATATAAAATTCACACTTGATTATACAATTTGTAGCATGGCCGGCCACTACCTATAGTTTGGCTAATTTGACATGCAAGGACAAGAACTTTCCCACATATACTAATAGGCCACTTTAGCACTTGCCTAGCATATTTCTAAATTGTCTCACATAAGTCCCTACTAATAATTTTCACATACACTGACCAAATTGAAGTATGAAACTATCACACAAGCATTTACTCACATCATAAACACAGAATATAACATTTAACTATTTATAAGACTCGGTTTCGTGGTCCCGAAACCACTTTCCGACTAGGGTCACTTTAGGGATGTCACAACTCTCCCCCCCTTTAGGGATTTTCGTCCCCGAAAATTTCTACCGATGCATAGTTTAGGATAACGTCCTCTTATTGAATTATATCCATAACACATTAGCTCATCGATAGCAATTGTAATTCATTACTGATTTCGCATCGATCTATAGAATCATTTTCTTATCTTAAAACAAATACATAAACATTTCTACAAGTATGCACATATATCTCATTTTCTTGATTTCATAAGCAATAATCACTTAATTTAATTCACAAATGCATTTCAAACACATATTAGGCACATATTAACATGTATAATTCACATCGTCAACCCACATATTCATTCATGAATGAGCTGTAACCTAGCCGAAAGTACACATATACTCAAACATCCCAATAAATATCCTTTATAACTTTATCACATCTCAATATTCAACTAAACTCATTTCCAAAAGAAAAGTCAACTTCCACGTACCTGAACATTTAGTTCATTTAACACATTCAATCATAGTTAACGTTACCCGTATACAGTCGAATAGGCATAAAGCCTAATATAATACACTGTCATGAGATTTATTCTAGAGCATAACTCGTATATCCAAAATTATCAACATTCATCAAAAATTCTTTCAAACTTTCGAATGTCGAAACTTAACCAAAATAATTTCTTGAACAAGATTAACAAAATAGTGTCCATTCAGCAATAGCACATATAGCTTTTACAATGCCATATCCTAGATATGGTCTTACATATTCTCACATATCGAGCCGATGCCATGTCCCAGACATGGTCTTACACACTATCTCAAATCAATGCCTTCGTCCCAAACGAGGTCTTACATGAATTCCACTTCACACACTTAGTGCCCACTGACCGATCTCGCACTTATAGTGCTCGGTTAAAGAAATTCGCACACACACAGTGCCTCTAATTATTCACATACATAGCGCTCTTATTCATTCGTTAATACACATTGATATGACTTAACCAAGTCTATAAACATCATGTATGTACACTTTTAAACATATCATCTCGTTTAAATTTGAATTTGTATAGTAGTGAGCACTTAAACTTTGCTCAAATTACCGGCACGAAGCCTACTAGGCACGAAGGCCCGAATACACGTCACCAGCATGATTGCTCTTCGGGATTTAGCACGGATATATCACTAGCACGAATGCTCTTCGGAACTTAGCCCGGATACATCGCTAGCATGAATGCTCTTCGGGACTTAGCCCGGATACATCACTAGCATGAATGCTCTTTGGGACTTAGCCCGGATACATCACTAGCATGAATGCTCTTCGGGACTTAGCCCGGATTTAGTAATTCGCACCAATGCCTTCGGATCTTAGTCCGGATATGGTCACTTAGCACAAAGCCTTCGGGACTTAGCCCGGACATCATTCGAATAACCATGCACATTTAACAATAAATCATGACACATTCGTATTTCATTTTCATTAGCAAAACTCAAACACAAGACACTTATCATTTTGCAATTTCGGCTCAATAGCCACACACAAAGAGCATGATTTTGATTTGCTTAAAACATGATCTAATCAAATCATAATTTAAGCTCTATTACTCAAGAACTTACCCCTTTCTGCTGTCCGAAATCGACTTGGTAAGGTCGCACCCTTAATATAAATAATTGATAGAAAATATATATATAGTGGGTTCGCACACATAGTGCTTAATAATCAACCACGCACACTTAGTGCCATGTACTTTAAACTCGCACACTTAGTGCCATGCATTTCAAGCCCGCACACTTAGTGCCAATCTCACAACCGTGAACACTTATTGCCCGCACACTTAGTGCTGAAAACCAACCACTTTATATGCTTCACTGCCTTTTTACATTCGACAATTTCGTCTCTACATACATATACACATATAGCAATACACATTAGTATATCATTTACATTACTTGAATACAAACACAACATGCTTATCGACCATTTAACTTCCAGTTCCATAGCCACATACAAAAATCACATTTATAGTCATAACACTCCTTCAAAATTGCATCACTTATACCCTTATAATCCAATCCAAATCGAAATTCAAATACGAGTACATGATACGTACCTGATCAACTTAATAATTTAGGCATATCTAAATGAAGTTATATCGCAAATTCTCATAGTCAGAAGCTTGCTACAGCTCGATCGGGATCAAGATTCATTACAATACAGCAAACACATTTTAATAGCCAAAAAGCATCACACTATCATTTTATCACTTTATGGCATGTATAAATAGACTCACGCGTGCTACGTTAGTCCTAGAATCGACTAAACCGTAGCTCTGATACCAATCACATGTAACACCCCGAACCTGAGGCCGTCGCCGGAGTCGAACACGAGGTGTTAACAGACTTCAAACCACTAAAAAAAAATTTCCGGACAAGCTGCCAATCTGCGTACTAGTCGCTTTAAAAATCATATCTTGAGTTCTGAAACTCAAAATCCAGTTCCGTAAATTTTCCCTGAAACTAGACTCATATTCCCATCTACAAATTTTTTTCTAGAATTTTTGGTCGGGCCAATTAGTACAGTTTATTAGTCAAAGTCTCCCATGTTACAGGGATCGACTACACTGACCTTTGCACATTACGACTTGGATATCTCCCTGCACAGAGCTTCAATACTGATGCCGTTTGTTTCTATAGAAACTAGACTCAGAGAGGAATCTATACATATATGGCATGACTCCTAATTATCTCTGGTTAATTTATAATGAATTTCCAAAGTCGGAACAGGGAATCCAGAAACCGATCTGGCCCTGTCTCACTAGAACCTCAATATCTCTTAACATACTGTCCATATGATCGTTTCGTTACTTTTCTATGAAAATAGATTCATCAAGGTTCGTTTACATAATTTATTCACTATTTAATTCCAATCCTACTATTTTTAGTGATTTTTCCAAATCTACATCACTGCTGCTGCCAGCATCTGCCTTTAAGGTAGACTTTACCTATTTCATAGTTTCCATGATTCAACTAGCCCTTTTAGCATAAATAGCACAAATTATGATAGCGATTAACCATTCCATACCAAATGATTGTAACATTATGCTCAAACATATATAAGCCATTTTCACATGGCTATACACATTAACCAAAATATTCTTCCGCCACTAGTCTATTTTATACATGCCATAAGACAATCCGAAACATAGCAGTACCAAACAGTGGATAGTGATAGTGTGACTAGTTGCTGACGATCCCCGAGCCTGTAGCTTCGCAATGAGATCTATAAAACAGAGGAAACAGAGTAAACGGAGTAAGCATTACAATGCTTAGTAAGTTTTAAGCAGTGTCAACAGATAACAATCAAATTATAACATAGTTGTTCGTATTTTTATTTCACTCTTCCTTCGGGCATACCATCCCTTTACCGAATCTGCACATCTCATCATATACAATAGGCAGATAAACTTTCACATAAAAGTGAGCTCATGTGACATAGATACATTGTATGATTTCACATCACCTCTCACACTGATCCGATGTCACATAATCATAGGAATAGTCTCATAGATTGCTCTCGTATGCATCACATAACTACCTCATGATTTAGTGCAAATCAAGCTCGCACATAAACTTGGAGTACATACCTGTTTAACCTTTGGCATTGAATATATTTATAAGCAATTCTTATTACGAAGTCTTACCCGGACATAATCTTCACACGAAGTTATCGGGTCTTACCCGGACAAAATCCCCACACGTAGTCATCGGGTCTTTAGAGCTCGGATATAGTACGAGCACGAAGCTTAAGGCCATTAATCAGTGATGATATTCTCGCATAAAGCCTGCGGGGTTTTAACCCGGATATAGTACTGACACAAATGCCCTTCGGGACTTATCACATTTATACACTTTCACATCCATCACGTTGGCCACTCGGCCCTGTCACATATATATACACTTCCACATTCATCACATCGGCCATTAGGCCTTATCACATATATACACTTTCACATTCATCACATCGGCCATTAGGCCCTATCACATATATATACACTTTCACATTCATCACATCGGCCATTAGGCCCTATCACATATATATACACTTTCACATTCATCACATCGGCCATTAGGCCCTATCACATATATATACACTTTCACATTCATCACATCGGCCATTAGGCCCTATCACATATATATACACTTCCACATTCATCACATCGGCCATTAGGCCTTATCTCATATATACATTTTCACATTCATCACATCGGCCATTAGGCCCTATCACGTATATACACTTTCACATTCATCACATCGGCCATTAGGCCTTACTATCATTTCATATTCGAATACTCATAAACTTACAATATCACGATTTAGAATTCAAGTATGGGTTTAATCAATAGCTTATGAGCAACTAAAACAAGTTTATCAATGTTCACAACATATTCTCAAATTCAGCACAAGCTGTTTTTCCTGAGCAATAGTCACTAAATTATTTACAACTGGAGCTACAAAACTCCAAATCACTTTCCGTTAATTTTTCCTGAATATAGACTCGTATATCTTCCATCCATAAAATTTCCAGAATTTTATGTTTGGCCAATCAATACTAGATTTTTCTTAAAGTTTCCCCTGTTTCACTGTTTGACTAATCTGACCACTCTTCGCTACGAATCAAATTTCTCATTTTACTGAATTCAAAATGTGTTGTATTTGATTTCATTTGAAACTAGACTCATTAAGCTTTAATTTCATGTCTCATTCAGCCTCTAATTCAAATCCATAAATTTATGGTGATTTTCTAAAGTCACGTTACTGCTGCTGTCCTGAGCAGGTTTATCACAATTTTACTCTTCTGACATATCCTTTTAGCGCTTCATAATATCATATCCATTTGGCAACATATCATATCAATAACTTACCCATACTTCATAATAGCCATTAGGCTATATGCATAAAAATTTACAATAGAGTTATGATTCTTTTAATATGTGCTTGACATATCATACTCAATCACATTATAGGCTTTAATACTTAAAACTTACCTCGGATATTTTGAATAGTTGCGGATAGACTACTCGATTGCTTTTTCTTTTCTTTCCCTTTATCTGACTTTGACCCTCTTAGCCCTTGAGCTTGATTCAAACAAATAGATCTTATTCAATAACTTATCAAATTAGCTATTCGATTAAATACATGTATATTATACAATTAAGTGCGAATGATTTATTAACTAGTTATTCAAGCATTATACACATGCTCTACTCATGCCCCATCGAACATAATACTAGCTTAATACCTTGCATATTAGGGTTTCATAGACATCATTTGGTTTCACATAATACACATATTGTCCCAAATCGACACAAGAGTCAAACGCATCACTCAAAATGCCGAACTCCAATTAAGTCTACCATTATAGCATTATCGTATTTATGTACTTGGTAAGTTGGGTTTGAACATGTTTGGCACTAGGTGTCCAACCAAATATTCCTTGAACACTAAACTCAATTTATAATCTTTCCTAAGTAAAACATTTAACACCGACTAGACATGTTTACAAGCCTAGGCTGAATATTATTTTAGATCATTCGAGAAATCATTTCTCAACTCAACTAAATTTTAACTTACTCTAATACCGAATGCTACTCAAGCTTTAAGCTCATGTCCTTTCATTATTAAGCAAATGTTATAACATAACTAACATCCCTTTTTTCAATTTGAACATCAACACATAAAGAAATTAAACACAAAGATTCATAGCCGAAACCTATACATAACATCATTCAAGGTTTAATCCCCTAAATTCATGCACAAAGCCGAACCTATTGAGAGATGTATATAAAACAATACCTAGTTAGTACATTCAAGCACCTACGGCATTCCCTTCAATTTAATACTAAGACAAACCAAAAGATTTATTCATGTAAATTCAAAAATTTCAAGTTCATCTCTTTCACATATAAATACCAAAAAATTAAGTATTTACTAGCTTAAACTCTATTAAACCTTAAAACATCAATCTATCCCCTACCAATTTCCCCCATGGCCAAATGCTCAAGACACCATGAAACTAAAAATTTTGTCATGGGCTATGTAATGAACTTAATACCTAACTCAAAATATGCTAAAAAAAAAATCCATAAGCTAACATGAATTTCTCACCTTATTCATGACTTAGAATTGCCGAATGGGTGCTCCCTCTCTCCCTCTTAGAATCAGCCAAGAAGAAACAAGAATAAAGACTTGTTTCTTTCACCCCTTTCCTTCTTTTTCTTTACTTTATTTCTAACCTTTTATTTTATTCCATCCTCCATACTAATATGGCACCTAGTTAATTAAAGTTAATATAAAATTCACACTTGATTATACAATTTGTAGCATGGCCGGCCACTACCTATAGTTTGGCTAATTTGACATGCAAGGACAAGAACTTTCCCACATATACTAATAGGCCACTTTAGCACTTGCCTAGCATATTTCTAAATTGTCTCACATAAGTCCCTACTAATAATTTTCACATACACTGACCAAATTGAAGTATGAAACTATCACACAAGCATTTACTCACATCATAAACACATAATATAACATTTAACTATTTATAAGACTCGGTTTCGTGGTCCCGAAACCACTTTCCGACTAGGGTCACTTTAGGGATGTCACACCTTGAGTGCATGTCGGAAGGCAGGCGAAGACAGATTTATAAGGTGTACGCAGTTATTGTCAGTATGGTTCCATAGCCATTTCTGGAAGGTGGATAAAGGTTCTTGTCGGGTTTTCTCCGAGAATTATTCCCCGCTAAAGGAGATAACAACCATGCCCAAGAGAGACGATATATCAGAGGAGAATTGGATCGCACTCCTTCGAAATCTCCAGGAAGAAGGCGTTGAGTGGAAAGCTCCCTGGTTAGTTCCTGATGAGATCCTCTATCGGTGTGGGAGTTTTGATTGGCTACCTCTGCCCGAAATTTGGGGAGCCATTGGATATGCCCCTTTGCTCGTGTTGAGGCAATATAGATCGAGACAATTTGTACCGATAACACATGGTTTAGCTCAGAGTGAGTTCTCGTATAGGGGGAGCCATTATAAGAAGAGGATCCGAGAGATTGCTGATGCCTGAAGACAGACACGTTAGATGAAGAGGTTGGCGGTAGGTTCGATGACAATCCCAGAATATGAGGGGTGGTTGCATAGAAGGATCAATGATAACATCCCTCAGCTGAGTTTAGGAGACGTCAAATCAATGGATGAATACCTACAAGTAATTCCTTCCGAGCTAGAGATCATCAAGCAAAACTTCGAGGAGAGAAATTCAGAGTTAAGGAAGAAGATAGCGTAATTGGAAGAAGAAAAGGTTCATTTGAGGTTAGATGTCGATGTTCAGAAACTCGAAGCGAGAAGTTAAGAAAGGGAAAGAGAAAGAATGAAGAGGGCTTGGACGGTTTGAAGGCTGATTACAAAAAGCTGCATATGTAAATGAGAACAGCTGGATTGGGAAAGACATCAGAGCAGTGGCGACGAGAAGTTCAAGAGGAAAAGGCCAGAGCTGATCAGTGGGAGAAGGGGTTCCATGATGCTCGAGCACGTGAAAGCGCCTTGAGGAAGAGTTTGATCGAAGGCCAAGATGAGAAGTAGATATTAGCAGCTCGGGTAGTGGAGTTATAAAGGGCGTTGCATCAGAGTCGAGGTCATAACTTTGACATTAAACTAAGGGCAAGCTTGAGCAAGATCGAGGATTTGAAAGGAAGGGTAGAAGAGCTTGAGGCTGCATTACAGAACTGTGAGCATCGAATTGAATTCCTCGAGTCGAATAATGAGCAATTGAAGTGTCAGATTTCAGAATATTTGAGTATATCAAATATGATTCTAAAAATATTCTATCCCTAACTTTAAGGCTGTACAGTATCCCTGCAATTATTCTGTTTTTCTAACATAAAGTTACCTTAGTTAGGCTAACTATGTGTATAAATATGTATGTAATCTCTTGTGGAAAATATAATAGAAAATATCCTGTTTTTTCACATGATATCAGAGCTTGTTATTTAGCCCGATTTCTGAGATTTTTTAGCCGGTTTCTTTAGCCTTTTTTTTTGACTCCCAACCAGTCCTCAAGTCTATAGAACTTGTTCAGACACAACATGACTAAAACTGTCAAGACCAGTAACACTGGTAAGGGCTCAGAAATTTCTGTAAACAACTCAAACCCAATGAATGTGTTTCAGAATATCCAAGTAGCCTACAGGCTAAATGGAAAAAATTATCTGAAATGGTCCCAACTGGTTCGTACCTTCTTGAAAGGAAGAGGAAAGCTGAGTCACTTACTCGGAACTGGACCTAAAGAAGGGGACCCTAAGTTTGATGCTTGGGATGAACAAGACTCTATGTTAATGTCTTGGTTATGGAACTCTATGATGCCAGAAATCAGTGATACATGCATGTTTCTTAGCACATCCAAAGAAATATAGGAAGCTGTAAAGCAGACTTATTCTAAAGTTTGAGATGCTGCTCAAATCTATGAAATCAAGACTAAGATTTCATCCACCAAGCAAGGAAGTCGATCAATCACGGAGTATTCCAATCTGTTCCAAAGTTTGTGGCAAGAGATGGATCATTACCAGTGTATTCAGATGAAGTGCAGTGAAGATGCAGCACTCCTGAAAAGGTTTGTTGAAAAGGATCGAATTTATGATTTTCTTGCTGGACTGAATGTTGAGTTTGATGCAGTAAGAGTTCAAATACTTGGAAAAGAGGAACTACCATCACTAAATGAAACAATTGCAAATGTTCGTGCTGAGGAAGGAAGAAGAGGAGTTATGGTGGAGAACAATCAAGTGGATAGTTCAGCCTTGGTTACTAATGCAGTAAATGAGAGGAGATTTGGCCTGGAGCAGCCAACTAGTGAAGATAATAGACAGATAGAGCATACAAAGTCTTTTAACAGAGATTCCGTATGGTGCACCTACTGCAAAAAGGCTCGTCACACTAAAGACAGATGCTAGAAACTCCATGGGAAGCCACATACAACAAACAAAAATTTTTCAGAAAAAGGTGGACAATCAAAGGGACAAGGACGAGCAAATACAGCTAGACAGCTAGATGAAAAAAACAATTCTCAGGAATTACCTATTGAATTCAATAAAGAAGAAATTGAGAAGTTAAAAAATTTGCTGGGATCATTGGAAAAAACTTCTTCAACAGGTACTTGTAGTTTGGCCTTTTCAGGTATATCCTCTCCTCAAAGTTTTAAAGTCTCAAATACAGATACCAAAAGTTCTTGGGTCATTGACTCAGGAGCTACAGACCACATGACCCACTCCTCATAAAAATTTGTTTCATATACACCTTGTTCTAGTAGTAGAAAAATAACAGTAGCTGATGGTTCTGTGATCACAGTGGCCGGTCAAGGTGATATTGTTATAAACAAAAACCTTACTCTTAAAAATGTCCTTCATGTTCCAAAATTATTTACCAATCTTTTATCCATTAAAAAAATTACCAAAGACTCTAACTGTAAAGTGGTTTTCTATCACAATCGGTGTCTTTTTCAGGGCCAGAATACGAGGAGGATGATTGGACATGCTAAGGAAATAAATGGCCTATACTATATTGAAGAATCCAGTGAAGAAGTTAGTGTTCTGAATTCCTCACCTTTATCTCTCATATCCGAGTCTATTAAAACCAATAAAGACCAAATTTGGCTCTATCACCTTCGCCTTGGTCACCCATCGTTTAGAGTCCTTAAAATTAAGTTTCCTTCACTATTCAAAGGATTGATTGTTGAAAAATTTCATTGTGATAACTGTGAACTTGCAAAACATAAACGTACCTCTTTTCCAGTAAGCAATAAAAAAACATCCACTCCTTTTACTCTTGTTCATAGTGATGTTTGGGGGCCATCCAATATTTCAAATATTTCTGGAGCTTGGTGGTTTGTATCCTTTTTTGATGATTGTACTCGTGTGTCTTGGATTTTTCTTTTAAAACAAAAATCTGATGTTAGGTATGTCTTTCCAATTTTTTACAACATGATCAAAACACAATTTGGGGTCGAACTAAAAAGGTTTAGGTCAGACAATGCCAAGGATTATTTCAATCAATTCCTCTCAACATATTTTCAAGAAAGAGGCATTATACATGAGTCATCTTGTGTTAGTACACCCCAACAAAATGGTGTAGCTGAAAGAAAGAATGGTCACATTTTAGCCATTACAAGAGCCCTATTGTTCCAAAAAAACGTCCCTAAACAATACTGGGGGGAGGCTGTTCTAACTGTTACTCATTTGTTAAATAGATTGCCTACAAATGTCCTTGAATCTCAAAGTCCTATGCAAGTTCTAGCAAAATTTTTTCTTGATTTCAATACCTCCAGTAATCTTACTCCCAAAGTATTTGGCTGTGTCGCCTTTGTCCATGTTCATTCTCAAAATAGAGGGAAATTTGATCCACGGGCTATCAAGTGTGTCTTTCTTGGATATTCTTCCACTCAAAAGGGGTACAAGTGCTATCATCCAGCCACAAAAAATTTTTTTACAACAGCTGATGCTACTTTTGCTGAACAAGAAAATTTCTTCACTCGTCCTTATCTTCAGGGGGAGATCTTATTCACAGAAGATAAGGACAAATAATTCTTTCTTCTTGACATTCCAACTCCTGTCTAGCAACCAACACTCCCATTCCAGCTCCTGTCCAGCAATCAAACACTCTCACTCAGACCTTGCCTGCTACCCAACCTACCCAACTTGAAACAATGACCCCTATACAACATGAAACTGAGCCTAGTACACCCAAATCACCAAGAGGAATTCAGGACACTACTCGTCCGAAGATGGCACCAGTGCAAGTTCAATCATCTTCTTCTCCTATACGACCTGAGGTAACTGCTGAACCTACTTTGAATTCTAATACCATAGATTTAGATGATTTTCCCATTTCTATTAGAAAGGGGACTAAAGCTTGTACAAAACATCCCTTGCACCTATTCATGTCTTACAAAAACTTGTCCCATAACCACAAAGCCTTTCTCACTAGCCTAAATTCTATTTCCATTCCTAAAACTGTATTTGAGGCATTAGAAGATGAGAATTGGAAAAATGCCATGAAGGTTGAAATGGAAGCTCTTGAAAAAAATAAGACATGGGACTTAGTGAAATTACCGGAAGGAAAGAAACCGGTGGGATGTCACTGGGTGTACATAGTGAAATATAAGTTAGATGGTTCTTTGGAGAGGTACAAAGCAAGGTTGGTTGCTAAAGGGTACACTCAAATGTATGGGATAGACTATCTTGAGACATTTGCCCTTGTTGCAAAGATGAACACTGTAAGAGTGTTGCTGTCACTAGCTGCTAATCGAGGCTGGAAATTACAGCAATTTGACATCAAAAATGCCTTTTTACACGGTGACCTTGAGGAGGAAGTCTATATGGATGTTCCTCTAGGTTCGGTCCAAATACAGGACAGGCAGTTTGCAGACTAAAAAAGGCTTTATATGGACTAAAACAGTCCCCGAGGGCTTGGTTTGGAAGATTTACCAAAGTGATGCTCAAGTTGGGGTATAAACAGAGTCAAGGAGGTCATACTCTATTCGTAAAACATTCATCTTCAGGGGGAGTGACTGCTTTAATAGTCTATGTTGATGATATTATTGTGACTGGTGATGATCTAGAAGGAATGAAGAAGTTAAAAAAATGCCTAGTAAAAGAATTCAAAGTCAAAGAGCTAGGTAAGTTAAAATATTTCCTTGGTATTGAAGTGGCACACTCTCGGGAAGGAATATTCATATCTCAGCAAAAATACATAGTTGATTTGTTGACAGAAACAGGCAAGTTGGGCTATAAACCAGCAGAGACACCCATAGAGGTGAACCACAGACTCGGAGATGTATTAGAAGATACAACAGTTGATAGAAGGTCATATCAAATACTTGTGGGGAAGCTTATTTACTTGTCCCATACCAGACCAGATATTGCCTATGCAGTAGGTGTTGTAAGTCAGTTTATGCACAATCCTAAGGAATCACATCTTAGTGCTGTATATCAGATCTACAGTACTTAAAATGTACGCCAGGCAAAGGAATCTTATTTAAAAAAGGAGAAAATTTAACCCTTGAAGCCTATACCGATGCAGATTATGCAGGATCTATGGTTGATAGAAGATCAACCTCTGGTTACTGCACTTTCCTAGGAGGCAACCTTGTGACTTGGAGGAGTAAAAAACAAAATGTTGTGGCTAGATCTAGTGGAGAAGCTGAATTTAGGGCAATGGCTCTTGGAGTTTGTGAGTTGTTATGGCTAAATATTAAATTGGAAGACTTGAAGATCAAGTGGGAAGGTCCAATGAAGTTGTATTGCGATAATAAGTCTGCTATCAATATCGCACATAATCCAGTTCAACATGATCAAACGAAGTACGTTGAGGTGGACAGACATTTCATAAAGGAAAAACTTGACAGTGGCTTAATTTGTACTCCATTTGTGTCCACCGATGAACAACTAGCAGATATACATACCAAAGGATTGTCTGGGAAGTTGTTTCAGAAATTAGTAAGCAAGCTGAGAATGGATGATATCCACTTCCCAGCTTGAGGGGGAGTGTCAGATTTCAGAATATTTGAGTATATCAAATATGATTCTAAAAATATTCTATCCCTAACTTTAAGGCTGTACAGTATCCCTGCAATTATTCTATTTTCCTAACATAAAGTTACCTTAGTTAGGCTAACTATGTGTATAAATATGTATGTAATCTCTTGTGGAAAATATAATAGAAAATATCCTATTTTTTCACATGAAGGAACAACTTCGTCAATCGCAGGACCAGGTTAGGAATAGAGATCATATCATGAGCGAAGCCGTGGCACAGATTCGATCAGTAGCTGATTATTTACAGACTTTAACGGTTCAGGCTGATGTGCTAAGTGTGAAGTATGAGTTAGAGTCGGACCGGGGTCGTGAGCTGGCTTGCCTTCTTGAGAAAGTTAAAACTTTGAGCATTAGGGCAAAGTCGTGTATATAGTCTGTTTTATGTAAAGGATTTTGTTTTCTAAGAAAGTTTCTAAGTGGAATTGGATTAGGATCGATGCCCTTTTAGTTTTGCATTCATTTTATGCATTTGTATTTCATCGTATCACGTGCATTAAGTTTCGAAAACCCTTAATTAATCTAAAATTATATTATAGTTACCCTTGAACATCAATACTACATGCGCAAAAAAAACCAAAGCTATGGATCAAAGGCTAGAAAGGTTGGAACAAATACAGAAAGAGATGCAGGAACAGATGCAAGCACAGATGCAAGAACAATTGGCCAAGATTTAGCAAAATATGAAGGATCAAATGCTGGAATCTCAAAAGGATATGATGAGCTAGTTGACCCGGTTATTAGCTGGAAGGCTAGAAAAAGGGAAGATTCCCATAATCAATACTGAGGGTGATAGCGAGATCCTTGCTTACCCCCTAGGCTTTACTCCAGAAAACACCTGACCACAAAGGGTGTCTGTCAGCATCAAACCTCAAAATCAGGCTGGTACCCTGGCACCAATGAATTTCCCGACGAGTTTGTGTTCTAAACTTGAGAACGATAGGGTAAATCCTTCGGTCCCTGACTTTGATGAGATGACAGAGGTAGGGAGGGCAAAAGGAGAACTTCCAGAGCAACTGGAAGTCTGATACAAATGGCTAGAGGAGAAATTCAAGGCGCTGGAAAGCGCAGATTATCAATGTGGTATGGATGCTAAAGAGTTGAGTTTGGTTCCAGATCTATTGCTCCCTCTGAAGTTCAAAATGCTAGAGTTTGAGAAATACAACGGAACCAGCTGCCCTGAGGCCCACATCACAATGTTTTGTCGGAGGATGACTGGTCATGTCAATAATGATCAGTTGCTTGTTCACTGTTTCCAGGATAGTCTGAATGGGGTTATGGCCAAATGGTACAATCAACTGAGTCGTACCCAAATTAAATCATTTAGAGACCTAGCACAAGCCTTCATGAAGTAGTATGGCCATGTGATGGACATAGCGCCTGATCAGATCACGCTACAGAACATAGAGAAAAAGTCAAACGAGAGTTTCAGGCAGTATGCTCAGAGGTGGAGGGAAGTCGCTATGCAAGTTCAACCACCGCTCTTGGAAAAGGAGACGACTATGCTTTTCATCAACACCTTGAATGCGCCTTTTATCAATCACATGCTGGGAGGCGCGACAAAGAGTTTCATGGACATAGTGATGTCCGGTGAAATGATTGAGAATGCAATAAGGAGTGGAAAGATAGAGGCTGGGGAGAGCACCAGGAGGTCAGCCCCGAAAAAAAGAGAAAATGAGGTCGGTAATGTGAGCATGGGTCATGTAAAACCAATCACAGTTAATCAACCAAGAACGACGGTCACAGGCTAGCAAGCTTCGTCAAGACAAGAACCCAATACAAAGCAGAATACGGAGAAGCCCCAATTTACTCCCATTCCAATAACGTACCAGGAGTTGTACAAAAATCTATTCAATGCACATGTTGTATCCCTGTTCTACTTAAAACCGTTGCAACCCCCATACCCTAAGTGGTATGATATAAGTGCCTAATGTGAATATCATGCGGACATTGCAGGACACTCGATCGAGAATTGCACATTTTTCAAAAAAGTGGTTGAAAGGCTCATCAACGTGGGTACTGTCAAGTTCGATGAGGTGCCTAGCGCGGGAAACCCGTTACCCAATCATACTGTTAATGGGGTAAACGCGGTAGTCAAGAATATGGAAAGAAGAGTTAGGTTAGATGTAGCGGAGGTGAGAACCTTGATGAGGGAGGTTCTGAAGAAGATGGTAGAAAGAGGTATAATCATACAAGACTTAGGGAGCAAGTCCCGAGAAGTAGGGAACTATTGAGAGTTCCACGAAGAGGAGGACCATAAGATAGAAACATGTAATGAATTCAGGGCCCTGGTACATGGTCTAATGGACAACAAGGAGATGGAGTTCTTTGAGTTCGCTGAGGAGAAACATGTGTTCGCCTCAGAGGAGGGGCTAATAAAGGTCTATGAAGTCAATCACCCAGTGGTGATCATTTCACGACTGAGAATAAATGAAGCTAGAGCAAGAACGACACCAAAAGTGGTGATTTAGAAACCGGTAGCTTTTCCTTACAAGGATAACAAAAGGATGCCTTAGAGTTATAATTCTAATGTGACATTGCTAGGAGAGGGAAGGTTGGCCAGCACACCCGATATGAAAGTTGAGCCTGTCAAAGAGAAGTCTTTGATGTCGAAACAAGGGGAGGAGAGGACAAAACCACTGGTTAATAAACCGGTAACAGCAGATGAAGCTAAAGAATTTTTGAAGTTTTTGAAACACAGTGAGTATAATGTTGTGGAGTAGTTGCATAAGCATCCAGCTCGCACCTCGGTACTAGCTTTGCTTCAAAATTCGGAGGCACACTGTAATGCGTTGATGAAGGTGTTGAATGAAACCTATGTTGCTGAAGACATCTCGGTGAACAAACTGGACCGACTCGTCAGCAATATTAGTGTTGATAACTTTATTTCTTTCAGCGATGATGAAATACCACTAGGTGGCATGGGGTCCACCAAGGCTCTGTACATCACTACCCGATGCAAAGGGTATACACTACCAGGGTATTGATTGACAATGGGTTGGCGCTAAATGTCTTGCCCCTATCCATATTGAATATGTTACACATAGATATTTCTCATATGAAGACATGTCAGAACATATTGAGAGTGTTCGATGGCACCAAGAGGAAAGTAATGGGTAGGATTGAGATCCCTCTTCTGATCGGACCCAACACATATGAGGTAGACTTTCTCATGATGGACATCAGGCTTTCTTATAATTGTTTACTGGGGAGGCCTTGGATTCATTCAGCAGGAGCAGTACCATCATCGTTGCACCAGAAGCTAAAGCTAGTGATGGAGGGCCGGCTGATAACTGTAAACGCAGTGGAAGACATTATCGCATCCGTTGTTAGTGATATGCCATACATCGAGAGCGATGATGAAGCAATTGAATGTGCTTTCTGTTTATTAGAGTTCGTAAACACAACTTTCATCATCGAAGGAGGCAAGATTCCAACGCCAGAGTTATCTGAAGCTACAAGGATGAGATTACAATTGATGGTAGGAAAAGGAGCATTGCCCGGAAGGGGGCTCAGAAAATACCTCCACGGACGAGTCGAAGTACCGATTTTGGTTGGCAAACAGGATCGTTTTGGCTTGGGACATAGGCCAGACACCAAACAGAAAAAGGAAGAGCTAGTGATGAAACAGGAGAGACGAAGGGCAGGACTGAGTGGGGCAGAGATCAAATGGGAGCCAATGACCTTCCCCCATATAACTAATACATTTGTGTCAGGAGGAATTATTCATCCTGAATAAGAGATGATAAGAGAAGGAACAATTGAAGAGTTGATGGGAAGTTTAAGCATTAACGCCGTATCAAAGGAGAGGGCGATAGAAGGAAACTTATCGAGCATCTGCCCTTATGAGCTTGGAAGTGTCCTGAATAACTGGACTACGGAGGAAATTCCTGTAGTTCTTAAAGCTAATACAGAGTAATATTCAGAACACACTTATTGTTTTAAGCCTAGAAATAATAAGAATATTTTGTGAAGTAGGCTCTTGTTCAAACACCTTTTACTTTCAATAAGAAATGCATTTTTCATATCTCATCTTGCGTGAATCCTTTTTCATATTCTCATCACATTCATAATCATGCCATACAAATAAGCCACCCTTAGATTCATTGTCTGGATTTTTTTTCCATGTTATAATAGGTCTCCAGATATCAACGTCACGAGTAACACCGTTACGAACTCAGAATCTCTTTTCAAGCCAGATATGTGTTTAGAGGGATCTCAAGTTTTTGAGGATGACGAAGAATGTGGGTTATCACTAGATTTGTTAAGGATGGTAGAACGGGAAGAGAAACAAATTCTACCCCATAAAGAGATGACCAAGAATGTGATTTTGGAAGAAGGGAAAGAAGTGAAAATCAAAACTTGCATAACCGAGGAAGCAAGGCGAGACCTTGTTAAATTGCTACAAGAGTTCAAAGATGTCTTCGCGTGGTCGTATCAAGACATGCCTAGGTTAAGCGCCGACATTGCGGTACATTGAGTCCCTATAAAAGAAAAATACAAGCCTGTTCAACAGAAGCTTCAAAGGATGAGACCTGACGTTGTAGTAAAAATAAAGGAAGAGGTCAGGAAGTAATTCGACACTGGGTTTTTGCAAGTGGTGAATTACTCGGAATGGGTTACCAATGTTGTCCCTGTCCCTAAGAAGGATGGAAAAGTGCAGATGTGTATGGATTACAGAGACCTAAACAAGGCCAGCCCAAAGGACAATTTCCTGTTGCCCCATATCGACATGCTGGTGGATAACACAGTGGGTTACTCGTTATTCTCTTTCATGGATGGTTTTTCTAGATACAATCAGATAAAGATGCATCCTGTAGACATGGAAAAGACCACATTCATAACCTTGTGGGGAACATTTTGCTATAAAGTGATGCCATTCGAGTTAAAAAATACGGGAGCAACGTATCAAAGAGCCATGGTGACCTTGTTTCACGACATGATGCATAAGGAGATTGAGGTTTACGTCGATGATATGATTGTAAAATCCCGAATAGAGAAAGAGCACATACAGGTTTTGAGGAAATTGTTCTTAAGGCTGAGAAAGTTCCAGCAAAAGCTTAATCCAACAAAGTGTACTTTCGGGGCTAGATCAGGGAAGTTGCTCGGTTTCATCGTAAGTGAAAAAGGAATTGAGGTTGACCCCGAAAAAGTCAAGGCTATACAGCAATTGCCTCTGCCACGCACTCAGAAGGAAGTTCGAGGTTTTCTGGAAGACTAAATTACATCGCTCGGTTTATTTTACAACTAATTGAGAAATGTGACCTCATATTTCATCTTCTCAAGAAACACAATCCAGGCCTATGGGATGAGGAGTGTCAGAAGACCTTTGACAGAGTTAAACAATATTTATCCAATTCCCTAGTGTTAATACCTCCTAGCCTGGGCAGACCATTAATATTGTATTTGACAGTATTTGACCACTCAAGGGGATGTGTGCTTGGTCAACACGATGAGACAGGAAAGAAAGAAAGGGCGATATACTAACTCAGTAAGAAATTCACTGAGTGTGAGATGAGGTATCCGCCAATTGAGAAGCTATGTTGTGCTTTGGTCTGGACAACTCAGAGATTGAGGCAGTACATGTTGTACCATACGACTTGGTTAATCTTGAAATTAGATCCTCTTAAGTACATAATGAAGTCAGCCGCTCTGAATGGAAGGATGGCCCGATGGCAAATTCTACTTTTTGAATTTGACATAGATTATGTGAACCAGAAGGCTGTAAAAGGGACTGCAATAGCGGATTTCCTATCCAGTAGAGCTTTAAAAGATTACGAGCCCTTGAACTTTGATTTTCCCAATGAAGATCTAATGTATGTGGCAGTCACTCAAGAAGACACTCCAGAAGATCGTCCCTGGAAACTAAATTTTGACAGAGCATCAAATGCCGTTGGTAATGGGATTGGGGCAGTCTTGATATCCTCAAATGTAAATCACTATCCATTTACTTGCAGATTGGGTTTTGATTGCACAAATAATATGGCAGAGTACGAAGCATGTATTATGGGTATTCGTGCAGCCGTAGAACGCAAAATCAAGGTGTTAGAGGTGTATGGGGATTCCGCACTAGTGATCTATCAACTCAAGGGTGAATGGGAAACAAGAGACTCTAAGTTGATCAATTATCGAGAGCTGGTTCTGGACTTAATCAAAGTGTTTGATGATATCACTTTCCATTATCTCCCACGTGATGAAAATCAGATGGCTGATGCCTTGGCTACGTTAGATTCCATGTTTAGAGCGAATAAACAAGAGGATATGAAGCCGATCCAAATGAGTATTTGTGATGCTCCAGCTCATTGCTGTAGTATCGACCAAGAGGAAGAGAGGGCCGGTGAAAATGAAATTCGTGTATATCCTGATCAGGCAACTGAAAATGATAAAAGAACATTAAGGAGACTAGCCGGTGACTATGTCTTAGACGGTGAAATCCTGTATAAAGGAAGAAAGGACCAAGTGCTGCTAAGATGTGTTAATGCTGTTGAAGCAAAGAAAATCCTAGAAGAAGTCCATGAATGTGTCTGCGAGACGCATGCCAATGGGTTTACAATGTCCAGGCAAATCATGATATTTGGGTATTACTGGTCTACAATGGAAGGAGATTGCATCAACTATGCCAAGAAATGTCATAAGTGCCAAATTTATGGTGACAAGATCCATGTCCCTCTTTCACCTCTTCATGTCATGACTTCCCCATGACCTTTCTCAATGTGGGGCATGGACGTCATTGTGTCGATTTCATCGAAGGCTTCTAATGGATATCGTTTTATCTTTGTGGTTATTGATTATTTCACCAAGTGGGTGGAGGCTGCTTCATACGCCAACATCACGAAGTCGGCGGTCAACAAGTTCTTGAAGAAGGAAATTATATGCTGATATGGCATGCCAGAGAGGATCATATCTGACAACGCGCTAAATTTAAATAACAACGTGATAGTGGAGGTCTGCAGTCAATTCAAAATTAAACACCACAACTCGTCACCGTATCGCCCGAAAATGAATGGGGCAGTTGAGGCAGCTAAGAAAAATATAAAGAGGATAGTTGGGAAAATGGCTAAGACCTATAAGGATTAGCATGAAAAGCTACCATTTGCTCTCTATGCCTATCGAACGTCGGTCAAAACTTCTACCGGGGCAACACCTTTCTCGTTGGTTTATGGGATGGAGGCAGTTTTGCCTATTGAAGTTGAGATTCCTTCTCTCCAGGTTTTATCTAAATTGAAGCTAGATGAAGCAGAATGGGTCCAATCCCGGTACGATCAGCTGAACTTGATTGAAGGAAAAAGGCTGAAAGCTATCCGTTATGGTCAAATGTACCAGAAATGAATGATGCAAGCTTACAACAAGAAAGTTCACCCAAGGGTATTCTAGGAAGGGGACTTAGTATTGAAAAAGATTCTCCCTATGGAAAAGGATTTTAGAGGGAAATGGACGCCAAACTGGGAGGGACCTTATGTAGTGAAAAAGGCTTTCTCTGGAGGGGCACTGATATTAGCAAAAATGGACAGCAAAAGCTTCCCCAACCCGATAAATTCAGATTCGATCAAGAAGTACTTCACTTGAAAAAGAAGAGGCCAAGGCGAAAACCCGCAAAGGGCGCTTTGAAGAAAAAAGAAGGGAAAAATGGAGAGGCCAAGGAAAAAACCCGCAAAGGGCGCTTTGAGACCAAAGGGGTTTTGAGTTGAAAACCCGAAAAAAGGCAGCTCAAATTGTGAACAAGGATGGGGCATGTTGCGACCTTGTTCTACTAGAATTAACAAGAAGGAGGAGTATTATATCTTGGAAGCATCAACGAAATATCTCGAGCCTCCTAAACACACATCTGGCCTCCAAGGGTTTTCGAACAGTCCGAATAGAGGAGCTCACGCTGCGATATCTGGGGCACCAATTTTCCATCTCATATATCTTTTGTACCTTAGCAAAATTTGTTGTCTTGATTAATATTTTACCTCGAGTTTCGCTCTCAATAAAGTTTCATCTTATCCATTATGATAGCTTTCTTCACGCATTTTTTGTTGAAATATTTGGTTAATGGACTAATAACATTTTCACAAAAGGGGTTTTGCATATTACTCTAGAAGCTTTTAAGTAGTGTAAGAACCCAAATCAGGTCAATTATTCAGAACCCACCAAGCCTAAGGGTCAGAGTTACTTGAGAGGTAAAAAGTTTAAGTGAAGACTATTGCTTCAGATATGTGTCAGTTAAATGAGAAGAAATACATCAAGAGCAAACGGAGAGCAATAATAGCTTAAACCGTAAGGAAAAAAGAGAAAAAGAAAAAAGAAGACATTTCTCATGACATTCAGCCTTCATACCAATGTCATTCATAATACATCTAGTTAGGAGCACTTGATTTATTTTGATCATAGCATCCTAATTATTTGACATAAGCATCACATCTAGCTAGGAGCACTTGGATTATTTCGATCATAGCATCCTAATTATTTGGCATAAGCATAGATACATGAAACCGAGTCTACAGGACATGTCCCAAAGAACAGTGTAGTAACATTGGTGAAGGCAGATCTTATTTCCTTGAAGTTGCAGCGGAATAGATCAAAGATTAAAAACCTTATCTCCCTGAAGCTGTAGTGGAGCAGGTTGAAGTGACAAGTCTTATCTTCTTGAAGTTGCAGGAAGCAGACTAAAAATTACAGATCTTATCTCCATGTATCAGCTATGGAGCAGATCGAAAATGGAGAGTCTTATCTCCATGTATCGGCTATGGAACAGATTTCAACCACCACCCTTATCTCCCTGAAGTTGCAGTGGAGCAGACTAAAGATAGTAAGTCTTATCTCCCTAAAGTTGCAGTGGAGCAGACTGAAGATAGCAAGTCTTATCTTCCTAAAGTTGCAGGAAGTAGACTGAAAGTTATAGATCTTATCTCCATGTATCGGCTATGGAGCAGATCAGAAATGGCGAGTCTTATCTCTATGTATCGGCTATGGAGCAGATTTTAGCCACTAGTCTTATCTTCTTGAAGTTGCAGGAAGCAGACTGAAAATTTATAGATTTTATCTCCATGTATCGGCTATGGAGTAGATCGAAAATGACAAGTCTTATCTCCCTGAAGTTGCAGTGGAGCAGACTGAAGATAGCAAGTCTTATTTTCCTGAAGTTGCAGGAAGCAGACTGAAAATTACAGATCTTATCTCCATGTATCAGCTATGGAGCAGATCTCAGCTACTATTCTTATCTTCCTGAAGTTGCAGGAAGCAGACTGAAAATTACAGATCTTATCTCCATGTAACGGCTATGGAATGGATCTTGGCCATTGATCTTATCTCCCTGAAGTTACAGTGGGGCAAGTTAAAGTCACAAGCATTATCTTCCTGGAGTTGCTGTAGGACTACTTGAGGAAGAGGACTACAAAAAAGGTCGAAGATTTAGAAAAAACTGGGAAAAATTGGGCCTTTTAGGGTCTTTGCTCCATTCTCGTTACATGACAACGCGCAAAGAGGGGCAGCTGTAGACCCAATTTTTAGCCCGGGCCCATATATATACAAAAATAAAATAAAGAATAGGCCTAATTTACAGACCCAAAATACAGGGGCCTGATAGGCCCAAAGTTTTAGGGTTTCAGCTAAAAAAACCCTAGCAGCTAACACCCTCAGCTGCCGCAACTATGGAGGTCCCCCAGCACTGTACATCACGCCTCCCTCCGCGTCGTGCGCTCCGCTACTAGGCCACATTAGAGACGTGCTCGACTGAACCTACAAACAAGCAAGAAATAGTTGAAAAAAAGGCTATAAAAGCCTTCGAAAACATTGTAAAGGGGACCTTTTTTTTTGCCCATTATATAAGTACAATAGCAGAAATTATACAGGAAAAAAATCAATAGTAAATCAAAAATCGGATCTAAGGTTTGAAAGGTGATTTTTCATTCTTCTTCCTGGAACTTTCTTTTGATTCGTATTTCCTTTTTTCTTTTTTGTGTTTATTTTTTATAAACTGATTTTAAGTAAAAAAAGAAAGAAAGGGGGGCTTACCTGGTCTTGCTCCATGAACCGGCGGTGGGGTGGAGGTGCGAGGCACCGATGATCCTCCAGGGTGGCGCAAGGCTAGGTTGAAATTCTAGCAAAAAGGGAGAGGGAGCAGGGGAAAAGAAGCATTCTGTTTCTTTTTTGAAAAAAACAACAGAAAAATGAATTTTGTAAAAAAAAATAAAAGGGGCTAGGGTCTTTTTTTTAGAAAATGGCAGAATGCCATTCAATGGTTTTTAAATGGCAGGGGCCCACACGTTTGACTCAAAATGGGGGATTTTCGCATTGAGTCCCCCTTTTTTGGCACCTGCATTCAATCAGACCATATTCAATTTTTTAATTCTTTTAAATTGCCACTGGATCTTGCGAGTCGTTTCGATTTAGCCTGCACCTGGGCACTGCATTTTGGGGATTCGACACATTTTCATTTTCGGTCCCGCTCATTTGCGTGCGTTTATGTTTTGGTCCTTAATGCATTTTTCTATATTTATTAATTATCCCTTTGAGTCTGCTTTTCTTTCAATTAAGTTTTATTTCGAAAATCCTAAGGTTTTAATTTATTTAATTTAATTTATTTTTTAAATCTTTTTATAAATACTTTGAATTATTTTAACGATTGGGCCATATGTTAATTCGTTTTTTATTTTTATTTTTTTTCTAACTATTTAATTATATATTTCTTTTAAAATTCCTTTTACATAATATTATTTCAAAATTTTTGTATAATATTACATTTAAATAATTCTTATTTGTTATTATACCTATATAATTTATGATAAAATTAGCTCTATTCCATATACATTATTTCTTTTCTTTTCATATATATATATTTGTAAATACCTTCTTTTATATTTGTTATATATATACATATTATTTTTCCTTTTTAAGTTTATTATATATATGAATATTTTCTTTTTCCCTTTTAAATCTATTTATGCATAATTTCTTTTAAAAGATTTTTTCGTATATTTTGATTATTTTGAATACTTTCATATAATAGGATCTTTGTATATATTATTTACATTTTTTTATTTGCATACATATATCGTTAGACAAATGAATTGGCTTTATTTGAAATCATGCTATATGTTAGTTATTTCGAATTGCTTCTTCAATATTATATAATTTAATAATCGTTTATATATTATCAATTTCATGTACATATGAATTACTTCGAGTTCTAGCATGTGTTGTTCCTTTGTATATTTATTTAGAAGTTGTTAAATCGTTTTGGGCTATATTGATTTCTAGTTTTTATATGGTTTTGTGTATTATGTGTCATTTTTTGTTTTCATATTGTATTCGCATTTTATTGTTTCATGCATGTAATTATGTTTTATCTCTTGTCATTGCATCATGATTATAGTTCTCATATTCACTCAATATCGGTTGTCCTTTATCTCCAAACCAATCAAACAAGTATATCCTGACTCGGTTTTGTAATTGTAAACTTGAACCCTCTCAACATAAGGAAATAGTTCGTGTTTGGGAGTTCGAGGGGTCGTGCCCAATCGTGCCGGGTTTCGATTTTTCGTTCAACTAAAATACGGAATATCTTTTGGAATTTTCGTCCATGCTTTTAAAAATTAAAATGAGGCAATATTTCATATTTGGGGAGTTTGGGAGATCGTGCCCAATCGTGCTGGGTTTCGATTTTTCACGACTAAAGTACAGAATATCCTTTTGAAATTTCATCCGTGTTTTCTCAAATTAAAATGAGGCATTGTTTCATATTTGGAAATTCGGTAAATCGTGCCCAATCGTGCCGGGTTTTGATTTACCGTTTGGGCCGAATAGCCAAATATCTTTTTTAAATGTTTTAAGTGCATGTGTTTTGGAAATCCTAAGATGATCTTGTGTCGAGGGTTCGAAATATTGTATCCAATCGTGCTGGACGTAATATTTTATTCTTCTAAGCGAGAGAATCTGAATATCAAATTCAAGTTATCCAAACTTTTTTAAAGATTGTATTTTAAAATCTTTTCAAATTTTCAACATTAGGACATTAATTGATCAATACGGTACCAATTTTGGGCATTGTGAGGGTGCTAATCCTTCCTCTTGCGTAACCGAATCCTGAACCCGTCTTTTAGTTTTTCGTAGACCAAAAACGTTGTTTTAATAAACCAAAATGTTTTATAAAAATGATAGACCACAGGGTGACCCGATCACACCTAAACAAAAAAGATTGGTGGTGACTCCATACCTCGTTTTAAAATTCGATCCCTTTTTTCAAAATTAAAAATGGTTTCAACAGAACCACTTGGAATACTAAAGGATTCTCGGGAGTCCCGCACACAAGGTACCATACCAATGCCATATCCCAGATATGGTCTTACATGTAATCTCGTATCGATGCCAATAGCCCAACTATGGTCTTAAAAAAAATCTCATATCGATACCATATCCCAGATATGGTCTTACACGAAGTCTCATATTGTTGTCATATCCCAAATATGGTATTACACATAGACTTAGTAACTCTAATATCATGACATTTGTATCCTATCTATTCCTAAGGTTCAACTGGGATTTCAATCTTGTTGGAACTTTGTCGAATGCGTCCATGAGTCAATCACAATTCATACAATAATAAGGCATTTAAAACATAATTAAAACAATGCATTATTTACATAAAAACTTACCTCGGTACAAAAATAGTAGAAATGGGACCTAATCGTCAAACACTTTGTTTTTCCCTCGATCTAGGTCTGAACCTCGTTTCTCTTGATCTATAATAGCAAATTTAACTTATTTATTATTCACATTGCTCAAATAAGTTCAAAATTCACATTATGGAAAAATTAAATTTTTGCCCCTAAACTTTGACATTTTTACATTTTCGTCCCTAGGCTCGTAAAATGAAATAGATTCAATTTCTTTGATTCCCAAGCCTAGGCCGAACCTCTTTCATGCTTATAACAGCCCACATTTTTCATTTAATCACACTTTTACACACATTTTATAACCTTTTTCAGATAGGTCCTTTTGACATTTTCGTCAAAAATCACCTAGCAAAAGTTGTTTATCACACACCAAACACACATTTTCTACCATTAGACATCAAAATACACACATATCTAACATGGGTCAAACCTTAGACCTTAATCATTTCTCAAATTAATGGTAGAAATAGATAGATCGAGTGATAATGACTTCAAAAATGTAAAGAGCATTAAAAATAGGGAAAAAATGGACTTACAATCGAGCTTGAAAGTGACCAAACCCTAGCTATGGCTTCCCTTCTAAATTTTGGCACAAGCATGAAGAAGATGGACAAGATTTTGGCTTGATTTTTGCTTTTTAATTCAATTAATTACTAAATGACCAAAATGCCCTTTTTTAAAACACTAAAATTCTCTTACCTCATGTCTATTTTGTCCAAATTAAAGTAAAATGGTCTAATTACCATATAAGGTCCTTAAATTTAAAATTTCATAACAATTAGACACCTCTAGCATGTAGAACTCAACTTTTACACTTTTTACAATTTAGTCCTTTTTGCTAAATAGAGTGCTCAAACGTCAAAATTTTCAAACGAAAGTTCCACGAAATCATTCCATAAACTTGTAGGCTATAAAAATATAATAAAAACAAGTTTCACTACATCAGACTCGTGGTCCCGAAACCACTGTTCCGACTACGCCCAAAATTGGCCTGTTGTAGCATTTAGTATATTACACATCCTTGGGTATTTCTTGACCTTTCTTCCTTCTTTGGTGGGTACAATATTGAGGCTACCATCTTTATTTCTTTCTTCAGTATCGTCTTTCTTTCTCTTGTGTATACTATACTTAACATCTCTTTACCTTCTATATCTTTTCTTAACTCTTATCTTTACATAATCCTTAACCTCTTCATTTACCTTATTATCAGAATTAATAACTTATTCCATACTTACTAGTCTTATTATTATCTTCGGGCGTGGTAGACTGCGCCCAATACTTATATCAAAATTTGGCCATATCTTCTTTACTTTAAAGTACTGTCTATCTTACTCTTGACTCATCTCTTTGCCTCACCACGTACTATGGCACATACTAGCCTTTTTATTCATTCTTGTAACTATACAAGGTTCTCTATTCATTCGGTATCTGCCCAAAGGCGTTGTCTTCAAATGGTCATCATGAAATCTGTTCTTCATATTCCGCTACAAAGGTGTCCTTTTAATAGAATTTTCCACAAGACATTCCTTTAACAGAGATAGCCACAAAGGCATCCTTTTAACAGAGATAGCCATAAAGGCTTCATTTGACAAAAAAAACCACAAAGGCATTCATTTAATAGAGATCACCACAAAGGTTTTCTTATAACAGAGATCGCCACAAAGGCTTTCATTTAACAAAGATCGCCATAAAGGCTTCCTATAACAGAGATCGTCATAAAGGCTTTCATTTAATAGAGATCGCCATAAAGGCTTCCTTTAATAGACAGTCACAAAGGCTTCCTTTTAGAGATAGCCACAAAGGCTCACTTATATGAAAATTGGTGTTTTTAACGATAGAGGATTTGCTTATTCTCACAGTCGTGAGGTTTTCCCCTCGTTGTTGGTACTCACCCAATTGTCTTTTACATATTTTATATGATTCCATGGCCAAACCATGGTCTTATACTATATGGTTTTCAAAGTTTCATGGCCATGGTGTAATGCCCTGTACCCGAGACCGTCGCCAGAGTCGAACACGAGGTGTTAACAGACTTAATTCATTACTTAAACAGTTCAAACAATTTATTTTTAAAATTTCCAGTCAAGCTAGCAATCTGCATCACAGTCGCTTAAAAATTCATATCTCGAGTTCCAGAACTCAAAATCTGATTCTGTAAGTTTTTCCTAAAACTAGACTCATATATATATTTAATAATTTTTTTCTAGAATTTTTAGTGAAGCCAATTAGTACAGTTTATTAGTTAAAGTCTCCCCTATTTTAGGGTTCGACTGCTCTGACCTCTATATATTACGAATCAGATATCTATCTGTACAGAATTTCAATGACTATGAATTTTATTTCTCTTAAAACTAGACTCAATAAGAAATCTGTACATATAAAGAATGACTTATAATTATTGTTGTACAATTTATGATGAATTTTTAAAGTCAGAATAGGGGATCCAAAAACCACTCTGGCCCTGTTTCACAAAAATTCAAATATCTCATAAAATATAATTTATATACCTGTTTTGTTCAATCCATATGAAAATAGACTAATTAAGATTAAATTTCATAACTTACTCATCATTTAATTCAATTTATACTATTTTTAGTAATTTTTCAAATTTACATCACTGCTGCTGTCAGATTCTGTTTTATGGCAAATTTCATTTTACTAAGGATTTTCATGGACTAAATAGCATTTTAAACATAAATAACATCAAATATGACTTAGATTGGCCATTCCAATGGCTAATCATTTACAAACCCTTTTCTTACCAAACCATAGCCATATCATAAGATCAATTACACAAAGTGAGTGTTTTGCCATACATGCCACATTCAAAATACACAAGCCATTTTACCAATTTAAGCCTTCGGATAGTGTGAACGAGTCTTTGACCTATCCCGATTCTCAAGCTGGCTTGTCAAAACTACAATGAAAGAAAAGAAGGGAGTAAGCACAAATGCTTAGTAAGTTCACATGCAAATAGCAAGTAACATAATCACACAATCTCACATAAAACATCATTTGCATAAACAACACCAAGACATTCATGTTTCATTTACATTTAATATCTTTCTACGATTTCATCATACCAAGTTTTCAACCCAAGCGTTTAAGCACATACCTGTCAAATTTTCTCATTTACCACACTTACCAACATGTCACCTTCGTTTTAGGCCTTGTCCTTATTCACTTAAGATTTACCCGTTGAACACATCAGAATATAATTCGAATACACGGATTTCATGAACGTAAGTGTCATACCCGCAGCTAGACAAACTCAATAGCTTGCAGAACTTATGTAGCCAAGCTACCATGTAACCCGCCCATAAGTGAACTCGGACTCAACTCAATGAGCTCGAGCGTTCGCATCCATAAGTGAACTCGGACTCAACTCAACGAGCTCAGATGCCTAGTTACATCTCACGAACTCGGACTCAACTCAACGAGTTCGAAACTCAAATATCCTAGTGACATGTCACTTGTATTCTAATCTATTCCTAAGGTTCAAACGGGCGTTTTCCTCGATTACACATCTTTGCCGTCTTGCACGGAATATCGAAATCTATACTTCGGTGATAGTTCATACTCATCAAGTAATTCACATAATTACATATTATTCAACAATAACCACAAAGCATAATATTCATGATAATAATCAGCATCATATCATATAAACAACATTAAATTGCTTAAAATGACAATTATGTTACTACATTTACACATGAACTTACCTCGGTATAAAATTATTAGCAATCGAGCCTATTCTTCGTAAACTTTGTTTTTCCCTCGATCGCGACTTGAATCTCGTTTCTCTTGATCTATAATGTCAAATTAATCTTATTTAATACATACATTCATCAAAACAGCATTTAATACGAACTTTTGCAAAATTACATATTTGCCCCTAAACTTTTGCATAATTACACTTTTGCCCCTAGGCTCGAGAATTAAACTTCATCCCTTATTCTTATGTTTTATGACATGCTGGTCATTTTTCCCTCCTATGGCAACATCAAATTCATACTATAACATGTACTTATGACTATTAGGTATTTTTACCGATTAAGCCCTTTTACTCGTTTTCGCTTAAAACCGAGTAGACAAGTTGTCTAACATAATTTAAAACCTCATATTCTATCATAAAACACCAAAATACACAAATTTCACCTATGGGTATTTTTCCAAATATGAACCGTAGGTTGAATTATTGCTAGCATAAGCTTAATCGAGCTACCGGGATTCCAAAAACGTAAAGAACATTAAAAATGGGGCTTGGAATCACTTACTATAGAGCTTGGAAGCTTGAAACAAACCCTAACTATGGAGAACCCTTGAAATTTCGGCCTAATGAAGAAGAATGACAAAAATTGACTTTTAATTTTGTTTTTAATTCATTTTAATAACGAAATGACCAAAATGCCCTTACTACTAAACTTTCCAAAAATTCCATCCATGTCCAATTTTTGTCCATAGACTTAGAAATTGGTCAAATTGCTATTTAAGGCCTCCTCATTAATATTCCAAAACAATTTCATACTAAAAACTCCTAGAATGTAAGTTTTACAAATTATTCAATTTAGTCCCTAATTTCAATTTAAGCACTTTAGGCATAGGATTTCATCACGAAATTTTTACACAATCATGCAATCATATCATAACATCAAAATAATTATAAAATAATCATTTCTATCTCGGATTTATGGTCACGAAACCACTATTTTGATTAGGCCCTAATTTGGGATATTACACATGGACTTGTCCTTATCAGAGATTTGTGTTTTTAGTTCTGACGAACCCCTTTAGAAAACTCCAGAGACAAACATGTGCTCATCATACAAACTCATGCTTGACAGACTTATTCCTTTCAAACTTCTTCATGACAGATGTATTCGTGCTTCTAGACATGTAACACATTTCTTTAAAATTCATGCATAAACCCTTCATACAATGACTTACTCATGATAGACACAATCATGCTTTACATTTTACATGCATACACTTTTTTTTCTTATCAGAGGCATAGTATCATACTTTACTAGTTCTAGTTTCATACTTTACTCAAGTAGCACATAAATATCTAGACTACAATATATATGTAAGAGTTAGTCTAGAGACTCACCTTATAACCTTAAAGATAGCTTAGACATCAGATCTAGCCCTTTCTTCTTGAAATCAACTACTTGAGCTCCAGTTCCTTCATTCAACCAAATGCTATGGCTTCCTCACCTCATCAAACAGATACATTTTGTTAGAGTTCATTCGAGTAACCTTTCACCTTTACTTTAACTAAAACATATCACTGAGGCTTATTTCTTGAAGTATACTTATAGATCTGTGTTTCCTTAGTAGATAAAGTCATGAAATGTACCTTTTTGGGAGGGAAATCACTAGTAGAAATTGGGGTTTTAGACTCATCTTTAGGGAGGCATCTTTCATCATCATCCTTCTCCTCCTTAAGAAGGAAGATAACCTCCTTAACTTAACTCGGGTGTCCTTTTAACTTAACTCAAGTTTTCATGTGTACTTGATAAAGGTCACATCAATACTGTGTAGCTTTTCAAAATCTACCACGTCTAAGAGACTTACCTAATACTTCTCTAGCCTTTGTATCTTTTTATTCATGTTTGGTTAGTTCCTAACTAGCTTTCTTTACAAATCAATTGGTACAAGACCTCATTGGTCTCTAGAGGTATTATGTTTTCTAGTGTGGCCCCATACCTCATAACCGTCTTTTTCGTAACCATCACTTTTGTTCCACTTATCATCCTAATCTGACTAGGGATCCTTGTATACTTATTTCTATATTAGAGTCTGCCCATTCTATATGCCAAAAGTGTACTTGGGCGACTACTACTACTACTCAGCCAAACATTCCTCCCTATAGTTCCTTAACTGTTCTTATTATAGAGGGTCTTATAAATAGAACATTCTTAGTTTGCCTATTCATACACTAAGATGGGCTATATTTCGAACTATCTTCTTAAGCCTTGTTCCTACAGACTATATTTCAAACTTTCAAGACTTCGCCCAAGTGTGTACTTGTGAACTTCTATTTCTTAAATGAATCCATCACTTTACTTATCCAGGGCTCGTTCCAAAATTCTTACTTCTAAAACAACACTCGAATGCTAGGGCTTCACCAGGGGAGATGTTATAATGTAGAAATATTAAATATAGTTTCTCATAGATTTTTTTACGGTAAAATCATCATTTTAATGGAATTAGAACTGGTTTGAGAAAACTATTTAATTGGAAGTGATTTTTATTTTGGGAAATAGAAAAACAAATATCGGGTCGGATCGAATTATAAAATACTAGGTTAAAAGTCTAGGAAGTACTTGTAATGAGACTCGATATGATAGTGGCTCAAAAGCCCCTTATAATAGTTCTAGGGACAACAAACCCTAGTATAATTAGCTAGGGTTGTTGTAACACCTCTCACCCGTATTCATGGAATAGGGTTACAGAGCATTACCAGACTTTCAATACATATAAACATACTTTTCTCATACATTCAATCATTTCAAACAATCATCATTCAAATTCAATCTATTTATCGCTTATACGAGCCTACAAGGCCCTAAAAATACTTTAAGAGTGGTTTAGAACTAAACCGATAACTTATGAAACTTTTACGAAAAAATTGAAAAATTTTTCAAAATAGGGGACACATGCCCGTGTGGCCAGACTGTGTGTCTCACATGGCCACCAGACATGCCCGTGTCTGTAATAGTCCGGTTTAGACCCTAGTCAGAATAGTGGTTTCGGGACCACAAATCTGAGTCAAAAAATATTTAAATATTATTTTTTGTGCTGATGATGTGTGAATTAGCATGTGTGAAAGTTTCGTATTAAAATCTAATCGTTTGTGTGCCGATTTAATAAAATGGACCTAATCGCATAAAATGTAAAAGTTGCCTGTTATATGTTAAAAGTGCTTATTTGATTTGGCTTTATAATTTTGAGGTCCTTATATGGTTATTTGACCATATTTTTTATTAAATGACATTAATGGGCATTAGTTGATGGAATATTAATGTTTTATTACAAGGGTAAAAGGGTAATTAGTGCATTATGATGAAATAAAATAAAACAAACATATTTCATCCATCATTTTTAGTGTTCATCCACTGAAAATAGGAAAGAAAACCTAAGTTTGAAGATCTTTAAGTTTCGACACTCATCTTGGCTAATAAGGGATGTGTTTTTTTATTCAGTTTTTGATAATTTCTACGTTTTTGTAATCGTTGCTCAGTATACTACAAAGTCCATACTTGAATTTCTAATTTTGATGAATATTTTGAGTTATGCTATTGATGAATCCATGAGTTTTTTAATGTTAATTGGTAAAATATGAAAGCTTAGTGTTTGATAAACATGTTTGTAAAGTAATTTTGAGTAAAAATGCATATTAGGGATTAAATTGAGAAAAGTGTAAATTGAGGGGTTGAAATGTGAAATAAATGAAAATTATGGCTTGCTAAGGACCATAGGAAGATTCGGCTAATATATAGTTTTGAGGAATTTTGGGATTTTATGAAATAGGGGCTAAAATGTTAAATGTGAAAATGTGAAGGCTAAATTGGAAAATGCCCTAAATATATGTATATGGATCAAATTGAATGACTTGTTGAATGAAAGGGTTAATTTTGAATACATATAGATCAAGAAAAGAGAAATTTAGACTTAGACCGAGGAAAGTCAAAGGTTATAGAGTAGACAATCTGAATCGACAGTACTGAGTACGAGGTAAGTTCGTACCGGATAAATGATGTTACAATTTATATTTTAGTGCTTTGATAATGCTTAAATTGTATATATTTGACTATGGTGTGAGTACGATGATAAATAGACTATGTTCGGCACTAAGTGTGCGATTTGAAATAGCTTCAACTATAAATAGCACTAAGTGTGCGAATTGGAATAGCTTCGGCTTCATGTGGCACTAAGTGTGCAATATTGAGATAGTTTCGATTTAATATAATGGCACTAAGTGTGCGATATTTTATAGCTTCGGCTAGATTATTGGTACTAAGTGTGCGATGTTCTTGTACATGGAAAGATGATCTAACGAATTAGTGTATCAAGCATTGAAGTGATAATGTAATAGTTAAGTACGAGTTTGTGCAGGTATGTACTGAATATTTATGGTTAACAATATGGTGTATGAGATAGATGAAACTATGTGGTCGATAATATTGTGTATGAGTTATCTGCAAGGATATGTGAACTAAGAAAATAGTATGAAATGAGAAATGGTAATGAATGAGGTAGAGTAGTGATATGAATTTAAGTATGTGTTAGCTAATATGTCTTATAGCTTTTAAATGTTGAGTTAAATGTATTATACCACGAACTTACTGAGCTTTAAGCTTACTGTGTGAAATGTTCTCTGCCTTACAGTGTGATAAAGCTAGGTCAGATTTGGGAATCATCAATGACTCACTCACACTATCGGACATCTATTTTGGGACCATTTTGAGGTTGTATATATGGTTTATGGCATGTAAAGGCTAAGAATATTTAGATATGTTTTGTAGTGTATATATTATGCCATGTGATATGGCTAGTTTGAGTTAAAACTTATGGTTGATATTGATATATGTTATGTGATGTAAATATACCATTTTGATGTGCATTTGGTTGGCCAAAGGAAATGGTCAATTTGACAAGGTTTTGGCTTGAGATGTGTTTGTATATTTGGAATTTATGGAACATATGTTTTGGTATGATTTTAGTTTAGATTTAGTATGATTTGGTTGATGAGTTGAGAATAGAAATTGGCTGAAATTATGTTGGAAATATGCTTGGTTTGGTGCTTGTAGGTTTGACCCAAATGAGGTGGCAAATTGGCTATTCAAATGGCCTATTTTTTCCCACACGGGCAGAGACACGGGCGTGTGTCCTAGCCGTGTGCGACACACGGTCATGTTGCACGACTGTGTGTCCCTTGGGGTTGTAACATCCCAAAATTGGGCCTAGTCGGAACAGTGGTTTCGGGACCACAAATCTGACATCAAAATATTTATTTTGTGATTATTATGAGGCTTAGAATATGAAAGTATGCATGTGTTAAAGTTTCATGAAGAAATTCTTAGTGTAAGGTGTCTAATTGAAAATTAGGGACCAAATTGAATAAATTGAAAAACTTGGATTTTAGAAGCAATTTGCATGAAATTGCTTTAGATTATTAATTAGAAGGTCTTATAGAGTAATTTTTCCAATTTTTAAGTTTTTGGATAAAAATGGGCATGCATGGAAAATTTTAGAAGTTTAGTAAGGAAGGACATTTTGGTTGTTTGGTAATAAAATCAATAAAAAGGGGAAATGAAGGAAAAAATCAGCCATTCTTCTCCCTCTTGCTACCGAAATTCAAAAGGGCACCATAACTAGGGTTTCTTCACTTTCCAAGCTCAATAGTAAGTGACTCCTAGCCCCATTTTTAATGTTCTTTGTATTTTTGAGATCTTTGAAGCATGTTCTCTCCATTTCTACCCATATTTTAAGCTAGGGTTCATATATGCAAAACGACCCAGGTGTGACATGCTTGTTCTTTGAAGATTTATGGGGGAATATGAAAGTTAGATGTGTGTGAAACATCTTTTCCTAAGTGATTTTCATGAAAAACACCTCTAAATGGACCTTTTTGCAAAAGGTACAAAATATGTGGTAGAAATGTGAAATAGAGGAAAATGTGGGCTAGTATGAGTTTATAATACATTTGGCTAGGCTCGAGTAACCAAGGAATTGCATGTATTTCATTTTACGAGCTTAGGGACTAAGTTGTAAAATTTTGAAATGTTAGGGCAAAATGGTTATTTTACCGGGTGTGAATTTTAGGTCCGAAATAAATAGCATGAGGTATTAATAATTTATTTTTACTGATATAGACCCTGAAAAACTGATTTCAGAGATCGATCGTGGAAAATGAAAGGTTTCGGAATAACTAAAATACGAACCTGAACAATTACTAGGTAAGTTGGTGGAACTCGAATGTAAACTATCTTTAAATACATTAAAGATGTATGTACACTCATGAATTATAATAGTAATATTTATTGTATGACAACTCATGAACTATTAATGTTATGATGAAATGTCCCGGTTGAATAAAAAGGTATGTCTGATCGATTACTCGAAAATGAAATAATGGTATAAAGGATCTAGCCCAGGCAGGTGATCCTATAGTGATCTAGCATTCCGAAGAATATGTGTGCTTTGACGGATTTAGGCCGGAATGGTAATCCGAATAGGATCTGAATTTAGCCTGGACTAGTAATTCTGACTTGAACTCGTAGGAGTATATGTCATTGTACGGGATTTAGCCTGGACTGGTAATCCCGACATTACTCTGTGAGTTATGTTTCACGAGAGAGCATATTTAAAAGATCACTTGCATTAATTGATGGTAAACGTGATATCCATCAAGATTCTAAGAAATTCGACGGGATTAAAATGTTAAATGGGAATAGACATGTTTGAATTGATGAGCTCATCTATGAAGGATGTTGCATTGTACTGGCATGAGACTAACTTGATGGTTGAGTACATGTGATAGGAAATTTTACTATGAATGTTTGGCCTGAATGTCTTATATGGTTGCATGCTAAGTAACCGGTAAGTTTACTTCCCGTTATCAGGACTTACTAAGCATGTTAATGCTTACCCCTTCTCTTTTCCTTGTTTTACAGAGTTTGTGGACTTGTGAAGATTGGAAGACGATTAGAGCATTGTCAACACTATCAACTTGTCTTGCGTTGGTATATAGATACTTTATTTTATTTCAATGGCATGTATAGGTTTTGGTTATTTTGTGATATGTGTCATTGGTTGGCCTATGGAAAGGCTTAAATATTAAACTTATTCTTTTTTGTATATGGCCATAAGACATGGCTCATTTTTACGTAGGCTATGACCTACTAATTGTGCTTGTTTGTGGTTAAATGTTCTTGTGATGATTAAATGTGGTATATTATAAATAGACATATGAAATGTGGGCAAATCACTTGGGATTATTAGGTCATAATTGGCAATGAGTTAAACAATGACCCAAGTCTAAATGTGTTTTTAAATGTGATGGAAATCCTAAATACAAAGAGGAGAAATTAGCATGTACATAACCGATGAGATGAGTTTAGCATGCAATAGACCATTTATGGTAGTACTCGGACATATTTAGCCCATGTTAAACATCATTGAGGTTCACGAATATGAATGGTTATAGAGGGTGACCATTGGCTTAGATTTGTAGCCTCCAAAAGGGTCCACACGGATAGACACACGGATGTGTGTCTAGGCTGTGTGTGAGACACGGTCAGCCCTATGGGCGTGTGGTATGGCCGTGTATCTCCTGCACCTAAAATTTTTAGGTCAGAATGCATGGTAGTAAAAACACGGGTAGAGACACGGCTGTGTGTCTCGACCATGTGGAGGACACCGCCTAGCACACAGGCGTGTGTCTTGGCCATGTTTCCTTAAATGCATAACGTCATAAGCAGAAAGATCAAGTTTTTGGGCACGGGCAACAACACGGTCGTGTCTAAGCCGTGTGAATGACACGGGCCAGGGACATGGGTGTGTGCTCGGCCTTGTGAGAACCCCTATAGGTTCAAAATGAGAAATAAATTCAATTAATTCCACATGAGTAAGGGATACGGGTGTGTCCCAAAGCACACGGGTGTGTGCATTGCCTCCACACGGGCGTGTGAGGCTTAACCTAGGAAATTTTCCAAAAAATTTCTTAAGTTCTCGATTTAGTCTCGAACCATTCTCAATGTATATCTTGGGCCTCGAAGGTCCATAATAGGGACATTATGAATATGATTGGTTTTAATTTGGAACAAAATTTTATAGCCTAAAATTTTCCTGAAAATGTCATGTTCGTGCACAATAATGCCCTGTACCTTGTCCTGATCTCAGGTACGGGTAAGGGGCATTATATTTAGTGGTATTAGAGCTACGGTTTAGTCAGTTCTAGGACTAACGTAGCATATGTCGAGTATATCTATACATGCCATTATACAAGTTATGATAGTGTGACATCTCCTAACCATTTTTAATTGTATTTGAATATAGTAAATGTCTTCCAATCAAGCTTAAGATGAGTCTGAGGGAGCCGAGAGCCATGCTCCAGCTTCCATTCAACGAGCTACTACTAGTAGTAGTAAAAGGCCTATGTTTGAAGGCCGAGAAGAGGCAAGAGCTGTCTTCTTTGAAATGATGGATGAATGGTTTAGGGATTATTTGAGAAACCACACCAATATACAAAGACCTCCTCCATCCCCTGCTCGACCTGAAGGAGAAGTGCCGCAAGGTGTGGTACCCATGAGAATTGGTAAAACCCCTGTAGACAAACTTAGGAAATATGGAGCCAAAGAGTTTTGGGCCACAATTGATAACGATCCAGAACGTGCCAAATTTTGGCTTGAGAATACCATGAGAGTTCTCGATGAACTATCTTGTACTCCTGAGGAAAGTTTGAAATATGCGGTATCGCTATGGAAGGACACTACATACCATTGGTGGAAGACCGTATCCTCCGTAGCACCGAGAGAGAGTATCACATGGGAATTATTTCAAGCGAAATTTAAGAAGAAGTATATCAGCCAAAAGTTCTTGGACTAGAAGTAGAAGGAGTTCCTGGAACTCAAACAAGGAAACAGAACCATGTCAGACTATGAAAGAGAGTTCGTGAGACTAAGTCAGTATGCAAGTGACTGGGTCTAATTAGAGGCTGAAATGTGTAAGCGCTTCGAAGAAGGTCTGAATGAATAAATCAAACTGTTAACTAGAATTCTTCAAATAAGGGAGTTGGCTACCTTAGTCGATCCAGCCAAGAAGGCTGAGGAACTGAATAATGAAAGAAAGCGAGCAAAGAGAGAAGCTATAGCTTCGAGTAAGAGATCTAGTGGCAGAACGTATTCCTTTCCTACAAAGAAATCGAAGAGTCAACAAGAATGCTCCATTGTATTGGTGGGATATTCGGACAAAACAAGAAGCTCTAAATGACACAATCCAAGGTCTTCCTCCCCTAAGGTAACTAGTGTGGGGAGTGTAGATGATCCAAAGTTGAGACGTAAGAGCTGTAACAAGTTTCATTTAGGGGAATGTCGAATGAAGAGTGGGACATGTTTTAGATGTGGTTCCCTTGACCACTTCCTTAAAGACTGCCCGGAACGAGCCGATAAAGAGGTGGATTTAACCCCAAAGTCTAATGTTCCTAATCCTCGAGGTAGACCACCACGACATCTTGGAAGTGCAAGTGGTAGTCGATCTGCTACCAAGGACACGACTGCAAAATCAGAGGCTCGAGCCCCGGCAAGGAGTTATGCGTTACACGCTAGAGAGGAAGCTTCAACTCCCGATGTCATTACAGGTACATTTTCTCTTCATAATACTCATGTCCTTGCCTTAATTGATCCAGGATCGACCTATTCCTACATATGCATTAAATTGGTGTCTAGAATGAACATGTTTGTGGAATCAACGGAATTTGTAATTAAGGTGTCGAACCCTCTAGGCAAGTCGGTATTAGTAAATAAAGTTTGTAAGAATTGTCCTTTGACGATTCAAGGACATTGTTTTTCGGCAAATCTTATGCTTTTGCCATTTGATGAATTTGATGTAATACTTGGTATGGATTGGTTGACCGTCCATGATGTGATAGTAAATTGCGGTAGCAAGTACATGGAATTAAAATGTTCAGATGGTGACTTTCTCCGGGTTGATTCGAATGAGTTGAATGCACCGCCAGCTATGATTACTTCAATTATGGCTCAAAGGTATATGAGGAAAGGATATGAAGCTTACCTTGCATTCATATTGAATACTAAAGAATCTAAATTGAAGATTGAGTTGGTACTGATAGTCCATGAATATCTGGACGTGTTCCCAGAAGAGTTACTAGGGTTACCTCCTGTTAGAGAGGTGGAATTCTGTATTGAGTTAGTACCAGGAAAGATGCCTATTTCTATTGCTCTGTACAGAATGGCCCCTACTGAGTTGAAGGAGTTAAAATCACAGTTGCAAGAATTGACTGACAAAGGTTTTGCAAGACCAAGCTCTTCACCTTGGCGTCCTCCCGTTTTATTCATGAAAAAGAAAGTGGATCGATGAGGTTGTGCATAGACTACAGATAACTCAATAAGGTGACTATTAAGAATAAATATCCCTTGCCTAGGATTAACGACTTGTTCGATTAGTTGAGGGGAGCCACCATATTTTCAAAAATAGATTTGAGATCCAGCTACTACCAGTTACGAGTTAAGGAGGCAGATGTGCCTAAGACTGCCTTCAGGATGAGGTATGGTCACTATGAGTTCCTTGTCATGCCTTTTGGTCTAATAAATGCCCTAGCTGTGCTTATGGATTTAATGAATCGTGTATTTCGGTCGTACTTGGACAAGTTTGTAGTAGTATTCATAGATGATATTTTGATCTATTCCCAGAATGAGTCCGAACATGCTGAACATTTGAGGACTGTTTTACAGACTTTACGGGATAGGCAACTCTATGCTAAGTTTGGCAAGAGTGAGTTTTGGCTTCAAGAAGTCAGATTTCTTGGTCATATTGTTTTGGGAGATGGCAACCGAGTTGATCTGACTAAAATTTCTGCTATTGTTGAGTGGAAGCCGCCAAAGAAAGTAGCAAAGGTTAGAAGCTTTTTGGGCTTAGCTAGTTATTACCGACACTTTGTGAAAGGATTTTTGATGTTTGCAACTCCCTTGACGAGGTTACTGCAAAAAGATGTTAAGTTTGAATGGTCGACGAAATGTTAGCAAAGTTTCGATAAATTGAAGACATTAATGACAGAAGCTCCAGTTTTGGTACAACCCAAACTGGGAAAAGAATTTGTGATTTACAGTGTTGTATCCTTAAATGGACTGGGTTGTGTGCTTATGCAAGAGGGCAAAGTGATAGCATATGCCTCGAGGCAACTGAAGCCACACGAGAAAAATTATACAACTCATGACTTGGAGTTAGCTGCTATTGTATTTGCCTTAAAAATTTAGAGACACCATTTGTATGGTGAAACTTGCCGTGTATTCACCAATCATAAGAGTTTGAAATACTTGATGATTGATAAACAATAAATTATACATTTTTCCCCATGTTTAACGCATTTTCTGGATGATTTTCCATTAGAATGGGTGAATTCGATGCTCCTAATGCTTTAATTTCATGTTTTATACTTAAGATAGTATAGGAGAGCTAAAGGAACGAGAAACGGGCCAAAAACGGAGAAAATGAGCCAAAGTATGAAATCAACATGGCCTGGACCTCCTCACATGGGCAAACCACACAGCCGTGTCAATTTGGCAGGCTCGAACATGGCCTGAAGTAATCGAACACGGACGTGTGCCACGGGCGTGTCCCTGGCGAGCCCAAGTTGAGTCCAATATGAAAAAGGCCAATTTTGAGGGCTTTTAGGCATTCCAAAGCCTATAAATAAACCCTAGAGGAGGAGGAAAAGCAGGCGGAGAAGAGGGGGTAAGGAATTACTCCAAGGAAGTCGATTGATCCATCTCAGAAGCTGGATTCATCATCAAGACTGAAGATCTCTCCTCAATTTCCCTTCGGGAGTTTCGGGTTTTCTTTATATTTTGTATTCTTTATTCTTCTAAGATGTTTTCTTATTTAGTTATGAACTAAAACCCTTAAATACCTAAGGGGAATGAAACCTAAGACGAATCTTGTTATTATTTTCTGCATCGTATGATAAATATTTAACTTGTTCTTAATTCTTATTTTAATATCCCAGAATACTGATTCAAGACAAGCTCTTATTCAGAGGAGGAATAGACCCTATCTAAGAGTACATTTGCCATAATTAAGCGGAGTTGATTGCGTGCCTAGACATAAGGTGACAAGATTTTGTCGGATTAGGGTGAAACCTAATAAGGGGATCCATAGATCGAGTAAATGCAACCCTAGAGTGTTAATTAGAGAAAAGTCTCGGTTATTCAATCTAGGGATTAGACGTTATTAGTCTTGAATAGGGATAATAACATAACTTAGGGATCTCTATGGAACAAGTTGAATGAATAAATCGTCCGATTAGGAGCCAGAATAACAAGTAAAGTCTAGGTGGATTTTTCCTTAGGTATTGTCTTAAGTCAATCGATTTTTCGCAAAAGCAATTCCCCAATTCTTTTCTCTGTGCATTCTTAGTTTAGATAATTAGTTAATTAAATCAAAACCTCTTTATTTTTAGGCTAGATAATAAAAAGACAGTTATTACTAGTACTCTTAGTTCCTTTGGGTTCGACAATCCGATCTTGCTAAAACTATACTACTGTTCGATAGGTACACTTGCCTACATCGCGATAATAGTTAGTTCAAGAACGAGTAATTATAAATATTTAAAACCTATCACGAAACCTCACGATTATATTTTTGGCACCGTTGCCAGGGAACTAAGATATTAGGAACGCTCAATTTTTATTGCTTTATTCATTTATTTTTCTTGCAATTTAATTTAATTTTATTATTATTATTATTTATTAACCTACTATTTCTTTCTCTTGGCAGGTTTTTATAGTTTATGACTAGAAGAAACCCGTTAGGGCCACTACTTTTTGACGAAGAAATCGATCGCACAGTTCGTAGAAACCAAAGAGAAATAAGGCGAAGCTTAAGATACACGGAGAATGAGCAAGAAGACGATGCTCAGCCCCCAACCGAAGAGATGGCTGAAAACCAAGGCAATCAGCTACCTCCTGCAATTGCGATAAATCAAAATCCTACTCCACGCACTATGTATGATTATGCTAAATCTTCTTTAACAGGAACTGAATCTAGCATAGTTAGACCTGCTGTAGCTGCAAATACTTTTGAATTAAAACCTAACACTATTTAGATGATACAACAATTTGTTCAATTTGATGGTTTGCAGGATGAAGATCCCAATGTTCACTTGGCAAACTTTATGGAATTTTGCGATACATTTAAAATCAATGGCGTTTCTAATGATGCCATTCGTCTTCAGTTATTCCCTTTTTCATTAAGGAACAAAGCTATACAGTGGTTGAACTCGTTACCACGAGGGTCAATTACTACTTGGGAACAAATGACCGAAAAATTTTTACTAAAAGATTTTCCGCCGGCTAAAATGGCTAAATTACGTAATGATATCTCTTCTTTTGTGTAGATGGATTTAGAAACACTCTACGATGCATGGGACAGATACAAGGACCTTTTGAGAAGATGCCCCCACCATGGGTTACCGCTTTGGCTATAGGTTCAAATGTTCCATAATGGCCTGAATCCTTCGACTCGACAAATGGTTGACGCAGCTGCTGGCGGAACCATCAATAATAAAACACCTGAAGATGCCTATGAGTTTATAAAGGAGATGTCACTGAATAATTATCAGTGGCTAGTCATGAGGACAAAGCCAACGAAAACAGCTGACGTTTATAACGTTGATTCGGTCACCATGCTCTCTAATCAGGTAGAACTCTTAAATAAAAAGATTGATGGTTTTCTTAGTTCTTCACAGGTTCACCTAGTAATGAAGTGCGAATCAAGTGGAGATGGAACAAACCATTCAGAATATCAACCTTATGGCCACAGCATGGATAACAAGCAATTAAACTGCATGGGTAATAATCCTCGACCTTAAAACAATCCTTATAGTAACACTTACAATGCAGGTTGGAGGAACCATCCCAATTTTTCCCGGGAAGGCCAAGGAAATCAAAGACCACAACATCCTCTGGGTTTCCAGCAACTACTCTACCAACAGGAAAAGAAGCCAAACCTTAAAGAGATGCTCTCAAAGTTTATATCGGTGTCAGAAACTCGTTTCCAGAACACCGAGACAGCACTTAAGAATCAACAAGCATCGATCCAAGGGCTCGAAACTCAGATAAGCCAACTATCCAAACTGATCTCGGAAAGACCACTAGGAAGTTTACTTAGTAACACGAAATCAAGAGAGCATGTCAAAGCAGTTACACTAAGGAGTGGGAAAGTGTTAGCGGAATTTGACAAAAAGTTAGTGCAAGAAGCCGTGGAAAGCGAAATGAGGGAAGAAAAACCCAAAAATAATGACAAACCAGTGCCAGAGGAATATAAACCACCAGTTCCATATCTAGCAAAATTGAAAAAAGATCGCATTGATGCACAATTCAGTAAGTTTCTTGAACTTTTTAAGTAATTACATATCAACTTACCTTTTGTTGAAGCCATCTCGCAGATACCTACCTACACAAAATTTTTGAAGGAGCTTCTAACAAATAAAAGGAAGTTTGAGGACTTATCTATAGTAGAACTCAACAAGGAGTGCTCAGCCATACTCCAAAATAAGCTGCCAACTAAACTAAAAGATCCAGGAAGTTTTACTATTCCTTGCTTAATTGTTAGTCAGAATGTTGAAAAAGCATTAGCTGATTTAGGCGCTAGCATTAATTTGATGCCATATAAAATGTTCAAACAACTTGGTCTTGGGGAACCTAAACCTACTAGGATGAGTATTCAATTAGCCGATAGATCTGTTAAATATCCTAGGGGTATTATATAAGACGTACTCGTAAAAATAGATAAATTTATATTCCCTGTTGATTTTGTTGTTCTTGACATGGATGAAGATGTAGAAGTACCCTTAATTTTAGGGTGCCCATTTCTAGCCACTGCTAGAGCTGTAATCGATGTGGGTGATGATAAATTGGTACTTAGAGTAGGTGATGAGGAGATTATCTTTAAAATTTACGATGCTATGAGATTCTCTAGGGAATAGGATAATTCATGTTATTTTATTGACTCTATTGATCATATTACTCAAGACTCTTTTCAGGAAATTATACAAGAGGAGATGACAGAATTGTATCTAGCTCAAGGCGAGGAGACAGGTGAGGAACCTAATGACCATTCGTTAAGACAAGTAGAATATGAGGGAATTAAGATAAACGATGAACTAAAGCAAAAACCCTCTATTGAGGAGCATCCCAAACTAGAACTTAAACAATTACCAAACCACTTAGAATACGCATTCCTTGGAAATAATTCTACATGACCAGTTATTATTGCTTCTAACTTACAACCCAAGGAGAAAGAGGAATTAATCCAAGTATTAAAAGAACATAAAAAGACCATAGCTTGGAAAATTTCTGACATTAAAGGAATTAGCCCTTCTTTTTGCACCCATAAAATTTTGATGGAAGATGAATACAAACCGTGTGTGCAAGCTCAAAGACGTCTAAACCCCAACATGAAAGAAGTTGTAAAAGTCGAGGTAATAAACTTCTAGATGTTGGAATTATTTATCCTATTTCTGACAATTCTCGGGTAAGTCCAGTGTAGGTTGTCCCCAAGAAAGGAGGCATGACGGTTGTGACCAACGAGAAGAATGAATTAATCCCAACAAGAATAGTCACAGGATGGAGAGTTTGCATAGACTACAGGAAATTGAATGATGCTACAAGAAAAGATCACTTCCCCTTGCCATTCATTGACCAAATGTTGGAAAGATTATCTGGACACATGTATTACTGCTTTCTAGACGGACTCTCTGGTTACTTCCAAATGCCAATAGCTCCGAAGATCAAGAAAAGACGACATTCACATGCCCATATGGTACGTTCGCTTATCATAGAATGCCTTTTGGATTATGTAATGCTCCTACCACTTTTTAGCGTTGTATGATGGCCATATTCGACGAACTCGTAGAAGATATCATGAAAGTATTTATGGATGATTTTTTGGTATTCGGTAACTCTTTCCATCTCTACCTTAAAAATTTAAAACGAGTCTGAATAAGATGTGAGGAAATAAACCTAGTGCTGAACTGGGAGAAATGTCACTTCATGGTTCAAGAAGGTATTGTGTTAGGGCATAAAATTTCTAGTAAAGGGATTGAGGTGGATAAATCTAAAATAGAAGCAATCAAAAAATTACCACCTACTAGTTCGGTTAAGGCTATTAGAAGCTTTTTAGGACATGCTGGTTTTTATAGAAGATTTATTAAGGATTTTTCTAAAATAGCTAAGCCTTTAACTAAATTGCTAGAAAAAGATATACCTTTTAACTTCGATCAGGAATGTTTAGAAGCATTTAATACTTTAAAGGATAAATTAATTAATACTATAATCATAATTGCACCTGATTGGAACTTGCAATTTGAACTAATGTGTGATGCGAGTGACATTGCAGTAGGTGCAGTATTGGGACAGCGAAGAGACAAGCATTTTCAACCTATCTATTATGCCAGTAAAACCTTAATGGCTGCACAAGAAAATTATACTACTACGGAAAAAGAGTTGCTAGTTATGGTTTTTGCATTTGATAAATTTCGATCATATCTCATATTGTCTAAAGTTGTTGTTTACACTGACCATTCCGCCCTTCGCTACCTTTTAACTAAAACTGATGCAAAACCTCGACTCATTCAATGGATTCTCCTACTGCAGGAATTCAACTTGGAGATTCAGGATAAGAAAGGAGCTGAAAATCTCATGGCTAATCATCTTTCCAGGCTTGAGAAATTCAATACCGAAGAACTAGATGACGTTGAAATAAATGATTCATTCCCTGAAGAACAATTTTTCGTTATATCTAACTCCGAGGTACCTTGGTTTGTAGACATCGTGAATTTTTTATCTGCTAACATTATCCCAAAAGGGTTAACACACCAGCAAAAGAAGCGATTTTTAATGATGTGAAAAATAACTTTTGGGACGACCCATTTCTATTTCGCAGATGTGCAGATCAAGTCAGTAGAAGATGTGTTACAAGATCAGAAACATCAAAAATATTAGAACACTGCCACTTAGGGCCAACCGGCGGACACTATAGTGGAACTAAGACCGCACACAAAATACTTGAATTAGGTTTTTATTGGCCTTCGTTATTCAAAGGCGCTATCATGTATGTTACTTCATGTGACAAATTCCAACAGACAGGTAACATATCTAAACATGATGAAATGCCTCAAAACTATATGCTTTCATGTGAAATATTTGACGTTTGGGGTATCGATTTCATGGGCCCATTCCCTAGTTCATTTGGGAATAAATACATCTTAGTAGCAGTTGACTACATGTCCAAATGGGTAGAAGCCCAAGCTCTATCTGCTAATGATGCTAGAGTGGTAGTACGTTTCCTTAAAAACTCTTCTCGAGATTCAGAACACCTAGAGCAATTATCAGTGACAGGGGCACTCATTTTTGTAATACCCAATTTGAAAAAACCCTTAAAAAATACGGAGTTCATCATAGAACAACCACCCCATACCATCCTCAAACTAATGGACAAGTTGAAGTAGCAAATCGAGAAATCAAAAGGATCCTTGAAAAAACAGTAGAATCAAACAGAAAAGACTGGGCAATGAAAGTAATGATGCCTTATGGGCTTACAGAACTGCTTTTAAGACTCCCATTGGGACATCACCTTACTGACTTGTTTATGGAAAACGTTTTCATCTACCATTCGAACTAGAGCATAAAACTTTTTGGGATATTAAATTTCTAATCCTTGATCCCGAACTTGCAGGAAAAAATAGGTTGATGTAGCTGAACGAGCTTGATGAATGGCGAGCCAATGCATACGAAAATTCACGCCTATACAAGGAAGTAACAAAGCGGTGCTATGACCTTCGTTTAAAGCAATGAAAACAATTTGAAGTTAGAGATCTCGTCTTACTATACAACTCAAGACTCAAATTGTTTCCCGGGAAACTAAAATCACGATGGTCAGGACCCTTCGTAATTCAATCTGTTCTTCCATATGACACAATAGAGGTAAGTCACCCATCATACAGTACTTTCAAAGTAAATGGACACCGTCTCAAACTTTATAATGGTGAGAATTTTAAAGTTGATGGAGAGGAGCTACGACTCCACAAACGACCCTGTATAAACCAACAAGGTAGCAGTTGAGATTAGACTATAAACAAGCGCTTCTCGGGAGGCAACCCGAATACTAACGGTTTTAAATTATTTACATTTCAAGTTTTAAACATTTAGGTCACTAACAGAGTACTTAAAGCACAGGTTCCCAACTCCACACGGCCTAGAACACGGCCGTGCTTAAGGCCGTGTGACCAACACGGATAGAAACATGGCTGTGCGATATGGCCGTGCAGAAACTGGGTAGATGATTTCCCCAAACACGGGATGCGATAAAATGCCACGGTCGTGCGACATGGCCATGGTCGAATCTGCCAAATAAACACCGGCGTCCGACACGCCCGTGTCTAGCACCTGTTGGACAACACTGTCAGAATGACACGGGTGTGCGAAAACGTACACGACTGTGGGAGAAGCGAACCACGCCAGACGCGACCGTGCGGCATGATCATGTAGCCACACGGCCTATAAACACGGGCGTGCGAGAAGGCCGTGTGACGACATCACAATTCGCGATGAACACGGACAGGACACGAACCATAAGGGCGTGTGCACCGGCCGTGCCACTTGAAAAATTAGAATAATTATCTTATTTTATTTTTCTTTCATTAAGTTTTTAAGATTCATTTGTTTTCCTTTTTAAAACGGCTTACCTTCAGAGTCAAGCTTGCTATTCAGAGTTATCTCTAATACTGATCTCGTCAATCCAAGAATATCATCCATTCTTAATATAGGAAGTTTCACTTCTCTCCCTATCTTATTTTTATACGCTAATATCTATCTTTGTACATTGAGGGTAATGTACATCTTAAGTGTGGGGGGTGTTTATTTCATTATCAGAAAAATCCCTGAATGATTGCCTTGTTCTCTTGAAAAGCTTTCATATCATATTTAGGACAAATTTTAATTGATTTATGATTTTGATTGATATATCTTGAATTAAAACATAGACATTTATGCATTGATTATTTATACTTTAAGACATTAGAGAATCAAGCATGATGAGTTGATTTTTAAGAATTTAAAATTATAGGTTATTTCCCCAAGTCTAGGTATTACTTTGAATTGGAATTCAAGAGTCTAAATATCAAAAAGCCATAATTTTTGTGAGATTTTTGGGCCTTTTGAGCATTATTAATCCTTTTATGCTCACTTTTATTATTGCTTTGAGTGCGTCAGTATTGAACTGTTATTTTAGAACTTGCTTGATTATGCATGACAAGACCACACCATTTGATTTGATATATCAAAATGATCAAGGCACTTAGGATTAACCCACTCATGCAATGAAAAGCCTACCTCCACGATTAACCCCTAATAAACCCCCTTGAGCCTAACATGCCATTCCTTGTATTAACCTCAATATTAACCCTTAACCTATTATTGTTGAAATCTCCTAAATTAATTTGATTCTTATTTTTGTCGAGATTTGAGTTGAAGAAATTGCTTAGCTATGTCTTGTTTGTAATAAGTTAGTCTATGATTATTTAACTTGTTCTTAAAAAAAAACTATGTATACATATCTATAATTTCATATTCCGAGAAGAAGCTCTGTTGTACGCAAGTGAAGATTAACTCTTTTTCTAGTTAGGCAATTTTTCAATTTAATCTCGATTCTAACCCTTTATTTCAGCTTGTGACCAAACCCCCTAACCAAGCCTCATTACAACCCTCTAAAGACATTTTGATTGATGTATCATCTTAAATTATAGTGGTGGAGATCTGATTCTCATGCAAGCCTATGGTAATGACTTTTCATTATTGACTATTGAGTGCTTCATTTATTGTCCTTAAAACACCTCGAGTGATTTGAGTGAATCTTTAGTGAGAATTTAAAACTTTGTGATATTTTGAATCAAAGGTAATTACTTAGATGAGGGGAGACACCTATGTTTGCATGAATAAAATGCTCCACTTGGAATGTTTGGAACTTTTATGCTCTTTTAGTTGAATTCTCAATGTATGATTACTTATGGATTAATGTGAGATATTATCGATAGAAATTATAAGTAGAGAAGAATTTATTTTGATTATGAGTTGAAAATTTTGCTTGAGAACTAGCAAATGCTTAAGTGTGGGGGTATTTGATAAACCGTAAATTATACATATTTTTACCACATGTTTAACGCATTTTTTGGATGATTTTCCATTAGAATGGGTGAATTCGATGCTCCTAATGCTTTAATTTCATGTTTTATACTTAAGAGAGCATAGGAGAGCGTAGGAGAGTGAAAAGAATGAGAAACGAGCCAAAAACGGAGAAAATGGGCCAAACTACGAAATCAACACGGCCTGGACCTCCTCACACGGGCAGACCACACGCCCGTGTCAATTTCGCAGGCTCGAACACGGCCTGAAGTAATCGAACACCAGCGTGTACCACGAGCGTGTCCCTGACGAGCCCAAGTTGAGTCCAATTTGGAAAAGGCCAATTTTGAGGGCTTTTAGGCATTCCAAAGCCTATAAATACACCCTAGAGGAGGAGGAAAAAGGAGGCAGAGAAGAGGGGGTAAGGAATTACTCCAAGAAAGCCGATTGATTCATCTTAGAAGCCGGATTTATCATCAAGACTGAAGATCTCTCCTCAATTTCCCTTCAGGAGTTTTGGGTTTTCTTTATATTTTGTATTCTTTATTCTTCTAAGATGTTTTCTTATTTAGTTATGAACTAAAACCCCTAAATACCTAAGGGGAATGAAACCTAAGACGAATCTTGTTATTATTTTCTGAATCGTATGATAAATATTTAACTTGTTCTTAATTATGTGTTCTTAATTCTTATTTTGATATCCCAGGATACTAATTCAAGACAAGCTCTTATTCAGAGGAGGAATGGACCCTGTCTAAGAGTACATTTTTTATAATTAAGTGGAGTTGATTGTGCGCCTAGACATAAGGTGACAAGATTTTGCCGGGTTAGGGTGAAACCTAATAAGGAGGTCCATAGATCGAGTAAATGCAACCCGAGAATGTTAATTAGAGAAAAGTATTGATTATTCAATCTAGGGATTAGACGTTATTAGTCTTGAATAGGGATAATAACATAAATTAGGGATCTCTACAAAACAAGTTGAATGAATAAATCGTCCGATTCGGAGCCAGAATAATAAGTAAAGTCTAGGTGGATTTTTCCTTAGGTATTGTCTTAAGTCAATCGATTTTTCCCAAAAGCAATTCCCCAATTCTTTTCTCTGTGCATTCTTAGTTTATATAATTAGTTAATTAAATCAAAACCTCTTTATTCTTAGGCTAGATAATAAAAGACAGTCATTATTAGTACTCTTAGTTCCTTTGGGTTCGACAATCCGGTCTTGCTAAAACTATACTACTGTTCGATAGGTACACTTGCCTACATCGCGATAATAGTTAGTTCAAGAACGAGTAATTATAAATATTTAAAACTTATCACGAAACCTCGCGATCAATGACTCAAAAGGAATTAAATCTGAGACAGTGAAGGTGGCTAGAGTTGATTAAAGATTATGAGCTTGTGATCGATTACCATCCTGGTAAAACGAATGTAGTCGCTGACGTGTTGAGTAGAAAGTCCTTGTTTGTTCTGAAGGTTATGAACACGCATTTGGCGTTATTTGATGATGGTTCAGTTTTTGTAGAGTTGAGAGCCAGACCGACATTTCTCCAAGATGTTTGCGCAGCTCAAATCAATGATAGTGACTTACAAATCAAAAGAGCACAATGTGAAACGGGAGTCAAATCTGATTTTCGAATTGATTATAATGGTTTTTTAATGTTTCGAGATAGGGTTTGTGTACCCAAAGATGATGAGCTTATTTGGAAGATTTTGCAAGAGGCACATGATATTTGTCTGTTAATTCACCCAGGAAGTACCAAGATGTATAATGATTTAAAGGCCATGTACTGGTGGAATGACATGAAAAGAGATATCTCTAAATTTGTGTCGAAATGCTTGATATGTCAGCAGGTCAAGGCTAAACACCAAGTGCCTTCAGGTTTATTATAGCCTGTAATGGTTCCTAAATGGAAATGGGACAGGATCACCATGGACTTCGTGACTGAACTACAGTTAACCCCAAAAAAGAAAGATGTTGTTTGGGTTGTAGTGGATAGACTAACGAAGTTGCTCACTTTATTCCTGTATAGACAGATTACTCTTTTGATGGATTGGTTGACTTATACATATCTGAGATTGTGAGATTACACGGGGTACCATTGTTGATCATTTCAGATAGAGACCCGAGATTCACTTTGAGATTTTAGAAGAAACTACAAAAAGCCTTTGGTACAAAGTTGAGTTTTAGTATGGCGTTCCACCTACAGATCGATGGTTAGTCTGAACGGACAATTCAGACCCTTGAGAATATGTTACGATGCTGTGTCCTTAAATTTCAGGATAGTTGGGAAAAATATTTACCATTGGTGGAGTTCGCCTACAATAACAGTTTTTAGATGAGTTTAAAGATGGCACCTTATGAGGCGTTATATGGCTGGAAGTCCCAGACTCCATTGTATTGGATGGAACTCAAGGAACACCATATTCACAGGGTTGATTTAATCAAGGAAGCTAAAGGAAAGGTTAAAGTGATCCGCAATTGTTTGAAAGTGGCATCGATAGGCAAAAGTCATATGCCGATTTGAAAAGGAAAGAAATTGAGTTTCAAGTTGGAGATAAAGTATTCTTAGAAGTGCCTCCCTAGAAAAAAGGTTTTGAGATTTGGCCGGAAAGGCAAATTGAGTCCAAGGTTTATTGGACCCTACGAGATCACTGAGAAAGTTGGACTGTTAGCCTACCGCTTAGCAGTGCCATTTGAATTAGAAAAGATTCACAATGTTTTCTATGTTTCCATGTTGCGTAGATATAGATTAGAACCCTCACATGTGATTTCACCAATGGAAGTTAAGATTAGACTGGACATGACCTATGGTGAAGGTCAAAATTTTGACTCGAGAAGTCAAACAATTAAGGAACAAGAATATAGCTTGGTAAAAGTTCTATGGCACAGATACGGAGTGGAAGAAGCCATATGGGAACCTGAAGAAACCATGAGAAGTCAATATTTGAACCTGTTTACTGGTAAGACTTTCGAGGACGAAAGTCTTTAAGGGGGGAGAAATGTAACATCCCAAAATTGAGCTTAGTCGGAACAGTGGTTTTGGGACCACAAATTTGATGTCAAAAATATTTATTTTGTGATTATTATAAGGCCTATAATATGAAAGTAAGCATGTGTTAAAGTTTCAAGGAGAAATTCTTAGTGTAAGGTGTCCAATTGGAAATTAGGGACCAAATTGAATAAATTGAAAAAATTGGATTTTAGAAGTAATTTGCCCAATTTTTAAGTTTTTGGACAAAAATGGGCATGCATGGAAAATTTTAGAAGTTTAGTAAGGAATGACATTTTGGCCATTTGGTAATAAAATCTATAAAAAGGGGAAATGAAGGAAAAAATCAGCCATTCTTCTCCCTCTTTCTGTCAAAATTCCAAAAGACACCATAGCTAGGGTTTCTTCACTTTCCAAGCTCAATAGTAAGTGACTCCTAGCCTCGTTTTTAATGTTCTTTGTATTTTTGAGATCCTTCAAGCATGTTCTCTCCATTTCTACCCATTTTTAAGCTAGGGTTCATATATGCAAAATGACCCATGTGTGACATGTTTGTTCTTTGATGATTTATGGGGGAATATGAAAGTTAGATGTGTGTTAAACATTTTTTCCTAAGTGATTTTCGTGAAAAAAACCCTAAATGGACCTTTTGCAATAGGTACAAAATATGTGGTAGGAATGTGAAATAAAAGAAAATGTGGGCAACTATGAGTTTGTAATACATTTGGCTAGGCTTGGATAACCAAGAAATTGCATGTATTTCATTTTACGAGCCTAGGGACTAAGTTGTAAAATTTTGAAATGTTAGGGGCAAAATGGTCATTTTATCGGGGGTGAATTTTAGGTTTGAAATAAGTAGCACGAGGGATTACTAATTTATTTTTACTGATATAGATCTCGAGGAACCGATTTTGGAGATCGATCGTGGAAAACTAAAGGTTTCGAAATAACTGAAATACGAGCCTAAGCAATTATCATGTAATTTTGTGTAACTCAAATGTAAACTATCTTTAAATACATTAAAGATGTATATACATTTATCAATTATAATAGTAATATTTATTGTATGACAACTCATGAATTATTAATGTTATGATGAAATGTCCCGGTTGAATAAAAAGGTATGTTTGATGGATTACTCGAAAATGAAATAATGATATAAATGATCTAGCCCGGACATTTGATCCTATAGTGATCAGCATCCCGAAGAATATGTGTGCTTTGACAGATTTAGCCCGGGCGGATAATCTGAATAGGATCTGAATTTAGCCTGGACTGGTAATTCAGACCTGAACTTGTAGGAGTATATGTCATTGTATGGGATTTAGCCTGGACTAGTAATCTCGACATTACTCTGTGAGTTACGTTGTGGGGGATTTAGCCTGGACTGGTAATCCCGCCATAAAATTGAGGTTTATGGGAATGCGTATTTAAAAGATCACTTGCATGAATTGATGGTTAACGAGATATCCATCGAGGTTCCAAGAAATTCGAAGGGATTAAAATGTTAAATGGGAATAGACCTGTTTGAATTGATGAGTTCATCTATGAAGGATGTTACATTGTACTGGCATGAGACTAACTTGATGGTTGAGTACATGTGATAGGAAATTTTACTATGAATGTTTGGCCTGTATGTCTTATATAGTTGCATGCTAAGTAACCGGTAAGTTTATTCCCCGTTATCCGGACTTACTAAGCATGATAATGCTTACCCCCTCTCTTTTCCCTGTTTTACAGAGCTTGTGGACTTGTGAAGATTGGAAGACGATTAGAGCATTGTCAACACTATCAACTTGTCTTGCGTTGGTATATAGATACTTTATTTTGTTTCAATGACATGTTTAGGTTTTGGTTATTTTGTGTTTTGTGTCATTGGTTGGCCTATGGAAAGGCTTAAATATTAAACTTATTCTTTTTGTATATGGCCATAAGACATGACTCATTTTGACTTAGGCTATGACCTGCTAATTGTGCTTGTTTTTGGTTAAATGTTCTTGTAATGATTAAATGTGGTATATTATAAATAGACATATGAAATGTGGCCAAATCACTTGAGATGGTTAGGTCATAATTGGCGATGAGTTATAACAGTGACCCAAGTCTAAATGTGTTTTTGAATGAGATGGAAATCCTAAATACAAAGAGGATAAATTAGCATGTACATCACCGATGAGATGAGGTTAACATGGAATAGACCATTTATGGTAGTACTCGGACATATTTAGGCCATGTTAAACATCATCGGGGTTCACGAATATGAGTGGTTATAAAGGGTGACCATTGGCTTAGATTTGTAGCCTCTAAAAGGGTCCACAAGGATAGACACACGGGCATGTGTCTATGCCATGTGTGACACACAATCAAACCCATGGGCGTGTGGTATTGCCGTGTGTCCCCTGCACCTAAAATTTTTAGGTTAGAATGCATGATAGTAAAAACACGGGTAGAGACATGGTCGTGTGTCTCAACCGTGTGCAGGTCACGGCCTAGCATATGGGCGTGTATCTTGGCTGTGTTTCCTTAAACGCATGATGATGTCATAAACAGAATGCTCGAGTTTTTGGGATCGGGCGACAACACAGGCGTGTCTAAGCCATGTGAAGGACACGGGCCAGGGACTCGGGCGTGTGCTCAGCCTTATGAGTACCCCTATAGGTTCAAAATGAGAAATAAATTCAATTAATTTAACACGGGCAAGGGAACGGGTGTGTCCCAAAGCACACAGGTGTGTGCATTGCCTCCACACAGGCGTGTGAGGCTTAACCTAGGAAATTTTCCAAAAACTTTATTAAGTTCTTGGTTTAGTCCCAGACCATTCTCAATGTTTGTCTTGGGCCCTGAAGGTCCATAATAGGGACATTATGAATATGATTGATCGGTTTTAATTTGGAACAAAATTTTATAGCCCAAAACTTTCCAGGAAATGTTATGTTTGTGCACAGTAATGCCCTGTACCTTGTCCTAGTCTCGGGTACAGGTAAGGGGTGCTACAGGGGTACCCTCCATTTGTAAGTCAGGCTCGACCACGACCAAGGCACATGGGCATGTGGCTGGCCGTGTGACCCAAGTCAGTGTCGACCACGCCAAGACACATGGGCATGTCTTGTGGCCGTGTGAATAAGATAGTATGTATGCCCTGTTTGGACACGGCCTAGGTACACGTTCGTGTCTAATGCCGTGTGAGGCACACGGCCTGTTCACACGGGCGTGTGACCTGTACTTGTTTGAAAAATGTTTAAGTTCTGGAAATTTTTTTTGTGTTCGGTTTAGTCCCGACCCCTTTATAATGCATGTTTAAGGTCTCGATGACCCATATAATGGACTCTATATTGATGTTTGATCTTTGATGCTATAATTTTTATGAAATGAATGTTAAATGTTCTAAATTGTCCGGTAATGGCTTTAATCCTAGTCTGGCGATGGACACGGGTTAGGGGTGTTACATTTTATTGGTATTAGAGCTATAGTTTAGTCTATTCTAGGACTACCATAGTGTATGTGAGTCTAGCTATACATACCATATATATGAATTTCAATAGTGTAATGATTCCTGACAGTAAAAATGTGTTTTTGATTTAGAAAATGGATCCCGAACGAGCAATAGCTGATAATGTAGAAAGCAATGCGTCTGCTCCTGCTCAGGGGACAACGCCGGCCGAGTCTAGGCCGATGTTTAGTAGTCAAGGAGGAGAGGCTAAGCAAGCCTTCTTCCAAATGATGAATGAGTGGTTCACGAAATTTGTACAAGCGAATCTGGCTGCTCAACACCCTCCACCCCCACCTGTTCCTCAACAAGTTCCGATTGTGCCACAAGTAATAGATTAGATTCGATTGAATAAGCCACCTGTCGATAAGATTCGTAAACATGAGGTTGAAAAATTTAGGGCTACGGTTGATGATGATGCCGAGAGGGCTGAGTTTTGGCTTGAGAATACTATCTTAGTATTCGATGAATTGTCTTGTACTCTAGATAAATGTATCAAATGTGTGGTATCCTTTCTTAGAGAGAGTGCATATCACTGGTGGAAGACATTGATATCGGTGGTTCCTAGGGAATGGGTTACCTGGGCATTTTTTTAGATCGAGTTTCGGAAAAAGTACATAAGTCAGAGATTCCTCATTAGAAACATAAAGAGTTTCTAGAATTGAAGCAGGGATGAATGACTGTAACAGAATATGAAAGAGAATTTGTACGTTTGAGTAATTATGCCCGAGAATACGTGTCTACTGAAAAAATCATGTGTAAAAGATTTGTTGATGGATTGAATTAAAAGATAAAACTATTAGTTGGAATACTTGAACTGAAAGAATTTTTAGTACTGGTTGAGAGGGCCTGTAAAGCCGAAGATCTCAGCAAAGAAAAGAGAAAAGCTATTTCAGAGGTAAGAGATTCGAGAAAGAGACCAATGAATAAAACTTATTATTCCTCGTCAAAGAAATTTAGAGATTTTAATGATCAATCAATAGCTTCAATAGGACATCAGAATAGAGATCGTGGAAAACAATATACCAATCCTAAACTCAAACTACCTCAATATCAAGTGTTGGTAGTGCAAAGGATGGAAAGCCTGAGTGTAATCAATGTGGAAAATGTCATTTTAGATAATGCTGGGGAAAAAGTAATAACCGAGTTTGTTATAGTTGTGGTTCACGAGATCACTTTATAAAAGATTACCCAGAGTTAGCTGAAAAAGATAATGTTCAGAATACGAGGCCAAGTAACACTACAGTTAGAGGTAGACCACTGAAAAACACGATAAATGCAAGTTGTGGTAGAGGTGTGACGCGAGACACTACAACTAGATCTGATGCTAGAGCACCTGCCAGAGCCTATGCCATCCGAGCTCGTGAGGAAGCTTCGTATCCAGATGTGATTACGGGTATTTTCACACTTTATGATACTTCTGTGATTGCTTTGATAGACCCTGGATCAACACATTCGTATATATGCATAAATTTAGTGAACAGTAAGACTTTGCCTGTAGAGTCTACTGAATTTGTAATTAGAGTTTCAAACCCCTTTGGCAGAGATGTGTTTTGGTTGATAAAGTCTGCAAGAATTGTCCGTTAATATTTCGAGACATTTGTTTTCTGATTAATCTGATGCTGTTACCTTTGGATGAATTTGATATAATTCTGGGTATGGATTGGTTAACTTTGCATGATCCTGTTGTGAACTGCAAATGGAAAACTATTAATTTGAGATACAAGAGTGATGAAATAGTCTGAATTGAATCTAGTGATTTGAATGGATTTTCTGCTGTGATATCTTCGATGAAAGCTTTGAGTATCGTGAGAAAAGGTTGTGAAGCCTACTTTGCTTATGTAATCGATTCAAGAGTGTCAGAAAAGAAAGTTGTATAAGTGCCTGTCGTTTGTGAGTTTCCTGATGTGTTTCCTAAAGAACTTTCAGGTTTACCTCCGATACAAGAAGTTGAATTCAGTATTGAATTAGTACCTGGAACTACTCCGATTTCAATAGCTCCGTATAAAATGGCTCCGACTGAACTAAAAGAATTAATGTCTCAGCTGCAAGAGTTAATAGATAGAGGGTTTGCTAGACTGAGTTTCTCACCTTGGGGTACTCTAGTTCTATTTGTGAAAAAGAAAGACAGAACGATGAGAATGTGTATCAATTATTGTCAGTTGAACAAAGCGACTATTAAGAATAAGTATCCTCTGCCCTGTATTGATGATTTGTTTGATTAGTTGAAAGGAGCTGTTGTGTTTTCGAAAATAGATTTGAGATCGGGCTATTATCAATTGCGAGTAAAAGATTCAGGTATTCTGAATATTGCTTTTAGAACGAGGTACGACCACTATGAATTCTTAGTTATGCCTTTCAGTTTGACTAACGCACTTGCTATCTTTATGGATTTGATGAATAGAATGTTCAGACTGTATTTAGATCAATTTGTTGTCGTATTCATTGATGACATATTGATTTATTCACGAGATAAAATTGAACATGCCAAGCATTTGAGAATAGTACTATAGACTTTGTGAGATAAACAGTTATATGAAAAGTTTAGTAAATGTGAATTCTGGTTATGAGAGGTCGATTTTCTGGGTCATATTGTATCAGTATTTGGTATTCGGGTTGATCCGAATAAGATTTCAGCTATTCTGGATTGGAAACCTCTGAGGAACATCTCTGAAGTCCGTAGTTTTCTGGGACTTTTCGGTTATTATAGAAGGTTTGTAAAAGACTTTTCTATGATTACAAATCCATTAACGAAGCTACTTCATAAAGATGTAAAGTTTGAATGGTTCGAAAAGTGTCAAAACAACTTTGATCAGTTAAAAACTTTGTTGACTGAAGATCTAGTATTAATACAACCCGAATCGGGTAAAGAATTTGTAATCTAAAGTGATGCTTCATTGATCGGATTGGGATGTTTTTTGATGCAGGAAGGCAAAGTCATTGCTTATGCTTCAAGGCAGTTGAAGCCGCACGAAAAGAACTATCCGACACACGATCTTGAGTTGGCTGCAATTGTGTTTGCTTTGAAGATTTGGCGCCATTATCTATTTGGTGAGAAATGTCATGTGTATTTTGATCATAAGAGTTTGAAGTATTTGATGACTCAAAAAGATCTGAATCTGCAACAAAGAAGATGGTTAGAGTTGCTAAAAGACTACGAACTTGTGATTGATTATCATCTGGGAAAAACAAATGTTGTTGCTGATGCCTTGAGTTGAAAATCGTTGTTTGTTTTGCATGCGATGAATGCTCATTTGGTTCTGTCTGATGATGGTTCAATTCTAACTGAATTGAAAGCAAGACCTTTGTTCTTACAGTAGATTATCGAAGCTCAAAAGATTGATAATGAGATTTTAGCTAAAAGAGCTCAGTGTGATGTAGAGTCCGATTCAAAATTCAGAGTTGATAAAGATAATTGTTTGAAATTCCAAGATCGAATTTGTGTTCCGAGAAATCCAGAGTTAATTCAAATGATTTTGAATAAAGCTCACAATAGTCGGTTGTCTATGCATCCAGGTAGTACGAAAATGTATAATGATCTGAAACAACACTATTGGTGGTCTAGAATGAAAAGAGATATCTCTGAATTTGTTGCTAAATGTTTGATTTGTCAGCAAGTTAAAGCTAAATATCAGGTGCCATCTGGTTTGTTACAACCGATTATGGTTTCAGAATGGAAATAGGATCGAGTGACAATGGACTTTGTTTCGGGTTTACCCCTATCTCCGAGAAAGAAAGATGCAATCTGGGTTGTAGTTGATTGTTTGAAGAAATCATCTCATTTTATTTCGGTGCGATCTGATTACTCACTAGATAAGTTGGCTGAGTTATACATTTTCGATATTGTAAGATTGCACGGTGTGCCATTATCTATTGTATCAGACAGAGATCCGTGATTCACATTATGATTCTGGAAGAAGTTGCAAGATGCTCCGGGTACTAAATTGCATTTCAGTACTGCTTTTCACCCGCAAACGGATGGTCAATCTGAGCGAATTATTCAGATACTTGAGGATATGTTGAGATGTTGCATTCTTGAGTTTGAAGGTACGTGGGAACAATATCTACCTTTAATTGAATTCGCTTATAATAACAGTTTCAAGTTGAGCATTAAAATGGCACCGTACGAAGCTTTATATGGTCGCAAATGCCGTACACCTTTGTATTGGACTGAGCTTAGTAAAATAAGATTCACGGGGTTGATTTGATAAAAGAAGCTGAACAAAAAGTAAAAGTGATCCGAGATAGCTTAAAAATAGCTTCTGATCGTCAGAAATCTTATGCTGATTTGAAAAGGGAAGATATTGAATTTGAAATTGGCGACAAAGTATTTTTGAGAGTATCTCCGTGGAAGAAAGTACTTCGGCTCGGTAAAAAAAGGCAAATTGAGTCCGAGATTCATTGGGCCGTATAAGATTGCCGAGCGTATTGGGCCAGTAGCATATAGATTGTTGTTGCCACTAGAGTTGGAAAAGATTCATAATGCCTTTCACGTATCGATGCTTCGATGATTAAGATCTGATCCTTCGCATGTGATTCCTCTGTCTGAGATTGAAATTCAGTCTGATATGAGTTATGAAGAAAAACCGATCCGTATTTAGCTCGAGAGGTTAAAGAGCTACGAAATAAGAAAATTCGTTAGTAAAAGTGATGTGGCATCGACACAATATTGAAGAGGCCACGTGGCAGCCTGAAGATTCTATGAGACGACAATATCCAAATCTGTTTAATGATAAGATTTTCGGGGACGAAAATCCCTAAGAGGGAGAATTGTAACAGTCCGGTTTAGACCCTAGTCGAAAAAGTGGTTTCGAGGCCATAAATTTGAGTCAAAAAAATATTTAAATATTATTTTCTATGTTGATGATGTGAGAATTAGCATGTGTGAAAGTTTCGTATTAAAATTTAATCGTTTGTGTGCCGATTTAATAAAAAGGACCTAATCGCGTAAAATGTAAAAGTTGCCTTTTATATGTGAAAAGTTCCTATTTGATTTGGGTTTATAATTGTAAGGTCCTTATGTGGTTATTTGACCATGGTTTTGATTAAATGAAATTAATGGGCATTAGTTGATGGAATATTAATGTTTTATTACAAGGGTAAAAGGGTAATTAGTGCATTATGATGAAATAAAATAAAACAAACATATTTCATCCATCATTTTTAGTGTCCATCCACCAAAAATAGGAAAGAAAACATAAGTTTGAAGAGCTTTAAGTTTCGGCACTCATCTTGGCTAATTAGGTATGTGTTTTTTGTTCGATTTTTGATAATTTCTACGGTTTTATAATCGTTACTTTGTATACTACAAAGCCCATACTTGAATTTTTGATTTTGATGAATATTTTGAGTTATGCCATTGATGAATCTGTGAGTTTTGTAATGTTAATTGGTAGAATATGAAAGCTTAGTGTTTGATATACATGTTTTGTAAAGTGATTTTGAGTAAAAATGCATATTAGGGATTAAATTGAGAAAAGTGTAAATTGAGGGGTTGAAATGTGAAATAAATGAAAATTATGGCTTGCTAAGGACCATAGGAAGATTCGACTAATACATAGTTTTGAGGAATTTTGTGTATTTTGTGATTTTATGAAATAAGGGCTAAAACGTTAAAATGTGAAAATGTGAGGGCTAAATTGCAAAATGCCCTAAATATATGTATATGGATCAAATTGAATGACTTTTTGAATAAAAGGGTTAATTTTGAATACATATAGATCAAGAAAAGAGGAATTCGGACTTAGACCGAGGAAAGTCAAAGGTTATAGGGTAGACAATCCGAATCGACAATACCGAGTACGAGATAAGTTCGTAAAGGATAATGATGTTACAATTTATATTTTAGTGCTTTGATAATGCTTAAATTGTATATATTTGCCTATGGTTGAGTACGATGATAAATAGACTATGTTCGACACTAAGTGTATGGTTTGAAATAGCTTCGGCTATAAATAGCACTAAGTGTGTGAAATGGAATAGCTTCGGCTATATGTGGCACTAAGTGTGCAATATTGAGATAGTTTTGGTTTAATATGATGTCACTAAGTGTGCGATATTTTATAGCTTCGGGTAGATTATTGGTACTAAGTGTGCGATGTTCTTGTACATGGAAAGATGATCTAATGAATTAGTGTATTGAGCATTGAAGTGATAATGTAATAGTTAAGTACGAGTTTGTACAGGTATGTAATGAATATTTATGGTTAACGATATGAGATAGATGAACCTATGTGGTTGATAATATTGTGTATGAGTTATGTGCAAGGATATGTGAACTAAGAAAATAGTATGAAATGAGAAATGGTAATGAATGAGGTTGAGTAGTGATATGATTTGAACTATGTGTTAGCTAATATGTCTTATAGCTTTTAAATGTTGAGTTAAATGTATTATACCACAAAATTACTAAGCTCTAAGCTTAATGTGTGAAATATTCTCTGTCTTACAGTGTTATAAAGCTAGCTCGGACTCAGGAATCATCAGCGACTCACTCACACTACTGGACATCTATTTTGGTACCATTTTGAGAGTTGTATATATGGTATATGGCATGTATAGGCTAGGAGTATTTAGATATGTTTTGTAGTGTATATATTATGCCATGTGATATGGCTAGTTTGAGTTAAAACTTATGGATGATATTGATATATGTTATGTGATGGAAATATGCCATTTTGACGTGCATTTGGTTGGAGAAAAAAAATGGTCAATTTGACAAGGTGTGTTTGTATATTTGGAATTTATGAAACATATGTTTTGGTATGATTTGGTTGATGAGTTGAGAATGGAAATTGGCTAAAATTGTGTGGGAAATATGCTTGGTTTGGTGCTTGTAGGTTTGACCCAGATGAGGTGGCAAATTGGTTATTCAAATGGCCTATTTTTGTCCACACGGGCAGAGATACGGGCGTGTGTCTCAGTCGTGTGCGACACAAGGTCATGTTGCACGACCGTGTGTCCCCTGGGGTACCCTACATTTGTAAGTCAGGGTCGATCATGGCCAAGGGACACGGGCGTGTGGCTAGCCGTGTGACCCAGGTCAGTGTCGACCACGGCCAAGACCCATGGGCATGTCTTGTGGCCGTGTGAATAAGATAGTATGTATGTCCTGTTTGGGCATGGCCTAGACACACGGACATGTCTAATGCCGTGTGAGGCACATGGCCTGGTCACACGGGCGTGTGACTTGTCCTTGTTTGAAAAATGTTTAAGTTCTGGAAAAATTTTGTACGTGTTCGGTTTAGTCCTGACCCCTTTGTAATGCATGTTTAAGGTCTCGATGACCCAAATAAGGGACTCTACATTGATGTTTGATCTCCGATGCTATAATGTTTATGAAATGAATGTTAAATGTTCTGAATTGTCCTGTAATGCCTTAAACCCTAGTCCTGTGATGGATACGGATTAGGAGTTTTACAGTGTCACAAGCCGCGTAGACATTCGAAATGGGAGCACATGACCGTGTCTTAGCCCGTGTCTGACCCCATGTAACTCTCTAACTTGGGTCACACGGCCAACACACACACCCGTGTGGCTAGCCCGTGTACCCTAAAAATGACCATACACGCCCATGTGCCAGGCCGTGTCAAACTTGTAGGGTATACTAACTTATGCCACACGGCCAAGTCACACACCTGTGTGTAAGGCCATGTGTAGCATACTAACTTGTTTTCAAATTCAACATTAGGGGACACGCAGCCGTGTACATAACCATGTGTCACACACAGCTGAGACACATGCTCGTGTCTCTGTCTGTGTGGACAAAAATAGGCCATTTACCAAGCCATTTTTCCACCCATTTTGCACATACCTTTACAAGCTCAAATGGTACCATTTCAAGACACTAATATGCATCCAAATACCATCAACCAATGTTCAATTCATAACATTTCTTTACCAACAATACAAATCACAAATATGCTACAAGTTGTCATCCAATTTCATACCTAATTCACATATACAATTTAACTAACTAAACTCTTCCAAACATGCATTATCATATACTAATTCACAAGCACATAACTTCTCAAATTATCAACTTCAATCACACAATATAGATCAATTACCAAACTCAAAATAGAACCATTTGCACATATATATATACATCATCAAGTTCATCATCATATGCCAACTCAAATGACCAAAATACATGTCTATCAAACATACCAAAATGAAAAAAGCCTATACATGCCATATACCATATTTACACAACTCAAAAGTACCAAATAGATGTCTGATAGTGCGATGAAGTCTGTGACGATCCATGGATCTGAGCTAGCTTCGTAAAACTATAAAACATTTAAAATTGAACAAAGTAAGATATAAAGCTTAGTAAGTTCGTATGTAAATATGAAATAATCACTACATTCATTAACATTTCAAAATGGATAACATAATTAATATTCAAAACATCAATCAATGAGCTAACATAAAGTTTAACCATATCGTAACTCATAAATCCTCAACTTCTTCTATCTCGTTACATGTATAGTTTTCAGTACATACCTATACCGATACATATCTATTTATCACCAACTCTTTCTTGCAAAATCACTTTGAGCTTATAAATGCTTATGATACAAGTACTTCAATTTTCCAATGCCATAGTCCAACTATGGTCTTACACATACGTTGCCAAGGCCCTGCCGTTGTCTTACATTCACATGCCATAACCCGGTTATGGTCTTATTATCCAATTGCCATAGCCCAGCTATGGTCTTATATAGCAACTTGCCTTACATAAATTGTACATTTAATTCCAAATCTCCACATTTAACTAATAGGATAAATACTGTCTTAATTTCATCCATCAAATAAATAAATACATATTTAAGTTCGATTATACGAACTTACCTCATATACGGAAATAACGGAACGAATCGACTGTTCAATTACATTGCTTTTTCCCCGATCTAAGTCTGAATTTCTCTTTTCTTGATCTATAAGTAATCAAAATCAGCTTACTTAATCAACTATTCATTCAATTTAGTCCAAAACACACATTAGGGCTATTTTACACATTTGCCCCTAAACTTTCACATTTTTACAATTTAGTCCTTATCAAATAAATTCACAAAAAATGAAATTCAAAATAGACCCATGCTAGCTGAATTACCATAATGCCCCTAGAATCCCATAATTTTCATTTATTTCATATTTTTACCACTAACTTTACACATTTCTTAATTTAATCCATATTTTACATTTTCACTAAAAATCACTTAACAAAACTTGTATAATTCATAAAAAATATTCATATTTCATCATCAAACATCAAATAACACATATATACATCAATGGAAACTCTAAAAAATGTTAACAGTTTTGAAATTGAAGGTACGAGCTAGATAGATTGAGCTACAATGAACTTAAAAACATAAAAATCACTAAAAACTGAATAAAAAATCACTTACAATTGAAGCATGCATTAGTCGAACCTTCAAAGCTTATCCATGGCTTCTTTTCTTTCTTAATTACGGTTAGGAAAAGAGATGAATGAAATGTTTTGTCTTTTTTTTTAATTATTTAACCTTTATTTAATGAATTACCATATTAACCTTATAAAAAATCATTTAAAACACCATAATATATGTCCATATATGTCCAGTCGTGCTATTAATAGTCTAATTGTAACATAAGGAAGCTATTAAACACTTTTAGTTGATAGAACTCCACTTTTACACTTTACGCGATTTAGTCCTTTTTAACAAAATAACCAATCAAACAATAAAATTTCTTAACGAAATTTTCACACAATCACATTATCATGCTATAAACATTAAAATAATAATAAAATAAATAATAATAAAATAAATATTTTAACTTAAAATTTGTGGTTCCGAAACTACTGTTCCTATTTGACCAAAAAAGGGCTGTTACAGTTGTCGCTCCTTATACTCGTAGTTAGACTAGGTATTCATTTTTCTATTTGAAATATAATTCTACAATTTAATAAGGATTTTACCTTTTCTCCCTATAAATAGATTACACTGATAGGGCTAAAGACAAAATTTTAAGATATTGTTACTTTGCCCAAAAATAGTAAGAGTTTATTCTCTGAGTATTATTTCTATTTTTCGGAATAATAATTCTATCGATTTCTATTGAGAGATATTTTTCTTTCACATTGAAAGTAAAAAAAAATTATTTTTGGTTTTGTGTTTGATTTGAAGTGTTTGAGCCCACACTCGAAGTAGTTCATGGTATAAGAATAGCGAAGAAGGCCATTCGGTTGAAAGTTGGGAATGATAAGTATCCGTCTCGCCAAAAACACAGGTGCAATTTTAGTAAAGGGTTTATTGCTAGAAATATCTAACCGCCTTCTGACGTGCGAACATCAAGAGTGTAAATACTGCAAAAATATAAAGATAAGAGTTAAGTGCGATTTCTGCAAGCATATAGGTCAAATTATAATATAGGTGTGTTACACCAAAATATTTGTTATGTATTTTGAGGATCGTACCCAAGGGATTGCCGATTGAAGAAAACTGCTATTAAATCAATTACTGAAAATAATTACTAATCTGATTGAGTTATGAATTAGTAGTGTCAATTCCAATTGAAGATAATGAAACTAATTAAAGTAAACTAACATTAAATCTAACCCTAGGTTAAGTTACTCAAATTTCTCTTATTCCTTGTTTCAATTACACGAGCTACTTAGCCTTGAATCAATTGTGTTGCTCAATTATTAATTAAGCCGATAATCTCCCTCACTTTAAGTACTTACCACCCTTAGCTACAAATACCCTTTTGGTTTCATCTTCACTAAGGACTATGACCGCCTCCGGACGTACTAACGTCTAGAGTGTAAATCCTGCAACCAAATATAATTGTTAAGTAGTTTCCACAAGTATACGGGTTAGGTTATAACATAGATTTATACAACGCAGTATTGGAGTACTCTAAGGATCGTACCCAAGGGAGGCAACACTAAAATAATTCTAACTTGAACATTAACATATCCAATTAGTAATTTAATTAAACTATATTACGATAAGTCCTAAGGTGATGAAAAATTATATTTTATAAAAATAATTAAAATAAAGACAAGAAAATAATTTGTAGACTTTATCAATTCTAAGGACGGAAGACTAACTCATTTTGGTGGTCATAACTAACTCCTATTCCGGGTTCTATTTAATCAACTGGTCATTAACCTAGTAAGATCTCTTGATTTTCCACTAAAAGAATGAATCGGAAATAACTACTTATGTCTCGACCTCACAGTCTAGACCGAATTTGGGGTAAGGTGTTCACGGATAGACAATACTAATTTTGGGTTCATTCCCACCTAAATGACTTCCTAGGGTTGTCAGGCCTAGGGTTTTAAGTTCTTCCTATCCCAACTAGCTGATCTATTAAGAAACCCTACATAGAAGTTAATTACTCCTACACCTACTTGCTACTCTCCCATAGAAGGATTAGTTCCTCAAGGATCTAATAAACATCATAAACTTGATTTAAAAGATAAACATAAGTAATAAATCAAGGATAGAGTTTAAGAACAATCCTGATATATATTGATAATTGTGAGAACAAAAATCCATGAAGAGTTGATGAATCTACAAATCGGGTTCTACGATGAATAAAAATAAAAAACTAAAATAGAATTACAAATGAAAATAACCTAAGTACAAAATAAACTAGAAAAAATCAAAAAATAAAACTAAATGAAAGTCGTAATCTAAAACTTGGATAAAAACTATCTATGAAGTGTTTAGAGCTGTCTATTTATAGTCTTAGGGTTCGCCATCATCCATTAACCTAATTCTGCTCACATTTTTACATTAAAGTTCATTATCTGGACCAAAACGCCCTTGGCTCACTAAATCCCCTCGTCATGGCAGTGTCATGACACCCTCTGGCATGTGCTGCAACACTGATGGCAATTTACGAGTTGAGCCTTGGTTACAGTGTTCTACCGCGACACCCTCTTGCTATGTCGCAACACTGAAGGTAGTTTGCTCCTTTTGAGTGCTCTGCTTACTCCGTGTTACAACATCGTGGCCAGTCTCGTGTTTGTATGCCTTCGAATGATGTCCTACACACTCAACAAGTACATTAGTATTCCCTTAGGCATATTTTGGCCCCTAAGGTTGTATAAATGGCTCAAATCACTTGTTTATTTATTTATTAACTAAAGATGAAAACTAAGTAAAAACATAACTAAATTGCTTTTATATGTGCTCCTTAAGTACAGAAAATGGTTTAATCTGGTACAACGAATTGTGGTAGATCAAATTACCACCTAAGATACCTTCTCGGTCTAACCTAGGTATATGTATACCATTTCAGTCACCACTTGGAACGAGTTTTACTAAAAAAATACCCTTTCGGTCTCACCTATCTATGTCTTCTACTAGGGGCATTATGTAACAACCCGATTTTAGTTAAATCAGAACAGTGGTTTTTGAACCACAAATTAGAGGTCTTAAAATTATTTTAATATTATTTTTAGTGTTTGTAGCATGTGATTATATATGTTTGAAAATTTCATGACCTAATTTTATCGTTTAATAGCTCAATTTGAGAAAAAGGACTAAATCGAGTAAAATGCAAAAGTTGCACTCTACTTGTTTAAAGTGCTTAATTGACATGGCTTATTAAATGAAAGGTCCTTATGTTGTTATTAGACCATTGATAGTGGTAATGGACATAAATGGGCATATATTAGGTGATTTTATAATGGTTTCATTAACGGTAAAATGGTAAAATATGTATTAAGTATAATAAAATAAAAACAAATGTAATTTGTGTTCATCTTTCTTCCTATCAACCGACATTGAGAAAGAAAAAGAAGCCATTTTTGGGTTTTGGTATTCAGGTAGCATATTCCTTGATTAAGATTAAGAAAGAAAGAAATCAAATTTAGATCGGGAAAAATAGAAGGTTAGGGAATAGTCGATCCGGTCCCTCTATTTTGACTACGACATAAGTTCATATGCAAATAAATGTATTTAAATTGAATTATATATTTTTATTTGTCCTTGAACTACTATGAATCTTGAGCAAGTTAATTCGAGCAAGAATCAACAAAGTTACGATATCTGAAAGTCCAGTATGAACCTTAGGAATAGTATAGGATATAAATGTCATGACATTAGGTTACCAAGATGTGATTACATGTAAGACCATGTCTGGGACATTGGAATTGTATGGTGATTACATGTAAGACCATGTCTGAAACATTAGCATCATTAATCAATTTCGTGTAAGACCCTGTCTAGGACAGTGGCATTGATATGTGATAACATGTAAGACCATATCTGAGATATGGCATTGTACGAGCTATATGTGATTGCTGAGTATCCTTAACAATTTCGAATGGTTCAACGGGAAAAGTCAAGTCGAGAAAGAATGTGTGAATGAGTTAAGTGACTTAGGTACGTACGAGATTCATACGAGTAATGAAAAGGGAAGTATTTGATGAATTCAATTGTGATATTGAATATGTGTACAATGAGAAAGGTTTGTGAACTTGTATGTGTTTAGTTATGCTTGGAATATTTGAATTGATATGCAAATATTCATATGATGAATTTATTTGTATATGGCTTACTAAGATTTTAAAGCTTACTTTGTGTGTTCTTTCCCTATTTTATAGATTATCAAAGCTAGCTCGGACTTGGGGATTGTCGGGAAATGTCATCACACTATCGAACATCTTGTTGGTACTTTTGAAGCTTTGCAAATATGGTATATGACATGTATAGGCTAGTAGTTTGATGATAATTTTTGAGATATGATATTAGCCATTTGTATTGGCTTGTGAAATGATGTAAATGTTGGTGTACGACCATTTAAGTTGGCTTGAATTAGGTGTTTGGTAAGTAATTCACAATGTATAAGTTGTCATATGTTTTGGTTTGTTTGGTATGGTTATTGTAACACCCCTAACCCATATTCGTTGTCGAAATAGGGTTACGAGGCATTACCGGATAACACACTTCATTCACATACTTAAGAATGAGTAAGTGAAATCCATTCAAAATATTCAAAATGTCCCTTATAAGGCTCTACGAGACCTTAAATCATGCTTAGAAGAGGTTCGGGACTAAACCGATAACATTTACAAACTTAAAGAAACTTAGAAAATTTCAAACATTAAAGGGTCATACGCTCGTGTGAATAGGCCATGTGCCTCACACGACTACCAGACACGACGCTTATGTGAATAGGCCATGTGCCTCACACGACTACCAGACACGTCTGTGTCATAGGCCATGTGATAACAGGGCATACATACTGACTTGTACCACACGGCCAAGGACATGCCGTATGCCTTGCCATGTGAAATCTAAGGGGGTTACTGACTTGGGTCACACAGCCGACCACACGCCCATGTGCCACACACGGCCAATAGACACACCGGTGTGTCTACGCCATGTCAAAACTGTAGGGTATACTGACTTTAATTCGAAGGGTACCACAAGGGAAACACGGCCGTGTAACATCACCGTGTGTCAAACACGGCCGAGACACACGCCCGTGTGGACAAAAATAGGCTATTTGCAAAGCCAATTTGCCACCCTAATGACGAGCACACATAACAACCGAAATAGCACCATTTCAATACATCTTTATGCAACCACAAACATGCCAATTCATACTCATATCATGACATCTATTCATAACCATTCAACCATTAAATTCCATATTTAAAACATACCAAAACAATGTACCATAATCATCAATTTGCATAATCTTTGAAATGTACTTTCAACATTTTTCTATCATCTAAATAATGCCTCCCAAACATATCAATTCATCATATATAAAATATAACATAATATACCATTCCTCAAGCATTAATACACAAATTTACATCTATCCAAAATAGCCAACGTATAAAGTATTATATACATCACATATATATATCTTACCAAACATAATTCAAGCCAACTTAAATGGCCATACACATCAACATTCACAAGCCAAATCTCATGGCTATAATCACAACTCAAAACATATCAAATTGACATTAGCCTATACATGCCATATACCATATATATAAAGCTTCCAAAAATACCAACGAGATGATCGATAGTGGGACAACATTTCCCGACGATCCTAGAGTCCGAGCTAGCTTTGATGATCTATAAAAACATGGAAAGAACACAAAAAGTAAGCTTTAAAGGCTTAGTAAGCCATACACAAATAAATCATTTTATGAATCAATATCATTACCATCAATTAAGCAAGATATGAATAAACACAATTAAATACACATTCAAGATCACAAACCTTTCTATTAATCAATTTATACTTCTCAAACATACCAATTCATCAATTACCTTCTCTTCTCAAAGCTTATATGAATTTCATACATACCTTAATCACTTAGCTCATTCACATATTCTTTCTCGACTTGACTTTTCCTGTCGAACCGGTCAAAATCGTTAAGCATACTCGAAAATCACATAAGCTCGTACAATGCCATATCCCAGATATAGTCTTACATGTTATCATATATCGATGCCACTGTCCCAGACAGGGTCTTACATGAAATCATATAATAATGCCTATGTCCCAGACATGGTCTTACATGTAATGACAATACAATACCAATGTCCCAGACACGGTCTTACATGTAATCACCTCTCGATAACCTAATGTCATGGCATTCATATCCTATAGTATTCCTAGGGTTCGTACGGGACTTTCAGATGTCGTAACTTCATTATTTCATGCTCATACTTGCTCATTCAACATTTGTATCAATTCAATGATAATAAAACATATATAATTCAATTCAAATACATTTATTTGCATATGAACTTACCTTGTAGTTGGAAAAGATGAACTCGATCGATTACTCGATAACTTTCGATTTTTCCCGATCCAAATCTAATTTCTTTCTTTCAGGATCTATATAAATTTAAAATTAGCTCTTTTATTCCTCAATTCATTCAATTTCATCCAAAGCACACAATTTGGGGCATTTTACACATTAACCCCTATAATTTCACATTTTCTCAATTTAGTCTCTATTTCACAAAATCACAAATTACACAATTTCTTTCTAATTTCATGCTAGCCAAATTTCATATAGCTTCATATTAGTCCATATTTTCATTTATTTCATACGTTTAACCAAACATTTTACACTTTTTACAAATTAGTCCTTTTTATGCAATTTCACTAAAAATCACTTTACGAAACATGATAATCTATCAACAATTACTCATTTTCCATCATCAAACATTCAAGAACTCAAGCATTCATCAATGGAAATTTAAAAAATCACCAAAAAATTCAGAAATTAGGGTACGAGCTAGCTAGAACTCAAAGCAACAATCACAAAAACATAGAAATCATCAAAAATCGAGCTAAAAACGTACCTCAATCAAGAACAACAAGGGCCGAACCATAAAAAAACATTTTCCTCTTCTTTTCCTCTTGTTATTTGGCTATGGATGATTATAATTAAGCATAAAATGGTTTTTATTTTATTTAATATAACTTAAATCATCAATTACCAATTTATCCTTTAATTAAAACCATCAATATTCATGATATAATGCCCATTAATATCCATTAACATTATAATTGGGTTAATAACATCATAAGGACCTCATAAATAACAAACCATAGCAAATAAAAAATTTTAACTTATAGCATGCCACTTTTACATTTTACGCGATTAAGTCCTTTTTCTCAAATTGAGCTATTCAACGATAAAATTAGCTCACAAAATTTTTACACATACATATTCACATGTTGTGATCACATAAAATAATATTAAAATAATTTTACAACCTTGAATTTGTGGTTTCAAAACCACTATTCTGATTTAGCTAAAACCGGGCTGTTATAACTCTTCCCTCCTTAGGGATTTTCGTCCCCCAAAATCTTACCAGCGAATAGGTTTGGATATTGTTCTCTCATAGCATCCTCGAGCTCCCACGTAGCTTCTTCAACCCCATATCGATGCCATAAGACTTTCACTAATTAAATTTTCTTATTTCTCCAATCTTTGATCTCACGAGTTAGAATTTGGATCAGTTCTTCTTTGTAAGTCATATTGGATTGAATCTTAATCTCAGAGGGGAAAATCACATGCGAGGGATCTGATCTGTATCGTCGAAGCATCAATACATGAAATACATTATGAATCTTTTCTAACTCAGGTGGCAGCGACAATCTATAAGCAACCAGCGATACGCTCAATATATCTCATACGGCCAGATGAATCTCGGACTTAACTTGCCTTTTCTGCCAAATCTAAGTATTTTCTTCCACGGAGTGACTTTTAAAAACACTTTATCCCCGATCTAAAACTAAATATCTTTCCATTTCAAGTCCGCATATGATTTTTGATGATCAGGCGCTGCTTTTAAACTATCACGAATCACTTTCACTTTCTATTCAGTCTCTTTAATCACATCGACCTCGTGAATCTTATTCTCACTGAGCTCAATCCAATACAAAGGTGTTCGACATTTGCGATCGTACAAAGCTTCGTAAGGTGCTATTTTTATACTCGATTGAAAGTTATTATTATACGCAAATTCAATCAATGGCACGTATCGTTCCCATGTTCCTTCAAACTCAAGAATGCAACATCTCAACATATCCTCAAGTATCTGAATAATCCACTCGGATTGACCATCTGTTTGTGGATAAAAAGCAGTACTAAAGTGTAGCTTCGTACCTAATGCATCTTGCAATTTCTTCCAAAACCGTGATGTAAACCTTGGATCTCTATTTGAAACAATAGAAATAGGTACTCTGTGCAATTTTACAATCTGAGAGATATACAACTCAGCAAGTTTATCAAGTGAATAATCTGTATGCACAGGAATGAAATGAGCTGATTTTGTCAATCTATCAACAACCACCCATATCTCATTTTTCTTACTCGGAGACAGGGGCAAACCTGATACAAAATCCATCGTGATTCTGTCCTATTTCCACTCAGGAATCATAATCGGCTAGAGTAACCCAGACGGTACTTGATGCTCAGCTTTAAGTTGTTGATAGATTAAACATTTTGAAACGAATTCAGAGATAACACGCTTCATATCAGACCACCAATAAAGCTATTTCAAATTATTATACATTTTCGTACTTCCCGGATGAATAGATAATCGACTGCTATGAGATTCATTTTAAATCATTTGAATTAATTCCGAATTTCTCGAAACACAAATTCGGCCTCTGATGTGACAGCCCTAAAGTGACCCCAGTCGGAAAGCGGTTTCGGGACCGCTAAACCGAGTCACCAAATTATTTGAATATAATGATTATTGCCTAAAATATGTGAATATGAATGTGTGAAAGTTTTAGGCTTTGATTTAGTCAATTGCATGTGAATTTAGTTAATAGGACTTATGTGTGACACTTTTGAAATGTGATAGGTCGATCTATAAGGATCTATTAGTGCATGAGATCAAAAGGGTGGACTTGCATGTCAATTTCCCCCTTAATTAGTAAGTGGCCGGCCATGACAAGGAGGGTGGACAAAACGTTATGGGCAAAACATGTCATAAACATGTTATGTTAATGCTTATGTCAGGAATAATAAAATAAAGAACATGGGCAATAAAATATTAGTGTTAGTAGGAGGAGAAACAAAAAAAATGTGTGTGGTTGCCCCCTTCATTGTCGTGAATTGAAAGAAGAAAAAAAAGAGCTTCATTATTTGGTTCTTCTTGGCCGAATTGAAGAAAGGAAGAAGAGAGGTTTCGGTCACCTTGAGCTTAAGGGGAGGTTAGTATGTTGTGTTAGATTCTTAAATTTTAAACTTGTTTCTAGTAAATTAGCTAATTTCTTACACAACCCATGGCAAAATTTTCGAAATCTTGGTGATGGCTTGAGCATTCGGTTTTAGTTATTAAAGGATGAGATTGGGTTATAATATTTATGTTTTATGAAGAATTGTTGAAGAGAAGGGTTTAAGTAGTCAAATTATAAATTTTAATGCTCATGAGTACAATGGCCAAACATAGATTTGTCTAAAGAATTGAACAAATGCCGTGTGAGTGATTGAAATGAATGAGTTGGAGGTTGGATCATGTTAAGATTCGGCCTTGTACATAAACATTAAGAGTTTGATGTTTTTGTGATTTTTGGAAGGTAAATAAGGTTATACACAAGATGAATACTAAGATTTTGGTTGACTTGTTTTTAGTGAGGTTCGGCCAAGGACCTTATGTGCAAGTTTATTCGGTTTAAGTAGAGTAAACGTGACGGGTAGATATGGAGTAATGTGTATATTGGTTCGGCTGCTAAGCAAGGAAATAATTGTTGGTAACATAGTATCTATGCACTTATGAATACATATATATATATGGTATTTTAAGTATAATTGTTCATTGATAAGGTTGGTTAATAGTTCAAGTAAGGATTACTATATTTGATATGTACACAAAATTGAGGCAATAGGTTTGGCAATTAGCTTAAGACATACGGGTAATATCATATGTCCGATCATAGTTAAACATTCGATAATTGTGATTCTTTGGCTACAATGTTTGAATATCGCCATGGGGAGAATATATGATCGGTTTCCTAATATTAGTCCGAAATGAATCTAAATAAATAGATATTTGTATATAGTAAAGTTGGATAAGTAATTGAATAAATTTATTTGTTTATTAAGCTCAAGAGCTTAGAGGATCGAAGTTGGATAAGGGAAAGGAAAAAGTGATCGAATAGCCGCCGAAATCGTTCGACCACATCCGAGGTAAGTTTTCGAGTAATGAAACTTAGATTATGATTCGATTAGATTATGTTATAAGCAAATCAAAATCATGCCCTTTGTATGTAGCTTTTGAGCTGAAAATGATAATGCTTGATAAGTGACTTGTGTTTGAATTCTAGTTACGAAAATGAAATATTGATGTGTCATGATTTATTGATATGTGCATGGATATTCGGATTGATAACCGGGCTAAGCCCGAAGGCATTTGTGCGAGTTACTATATCCAGGCTAAGTCCTGAAGGCATTTGTGTGAGTTACTATAACCGGGCCAAGTCCCGAAGGCAATTGTGTGAGTTACTATAACCGGGCTAAGTCCCGAAGGCAATTGTGCGAGTTACTATAACCGGGCTAAGTTCCGAAGGCATTTGAGCGAGTAGCTATATCCGGCTAAACCTCGAAGGTACTTGGGTTGGGAATGAGCGATCTTGCTGTAATAATTTCAATTAATACGCTCGTAAAATCCCAACGATAAGGTACGTTTCGTATATGCACTGGAGTAGTGATTTCGTTTAAATATTATCCGCTCAGTCAATTAGTGAGCTTTCGGGCCTTTGGTTAAGTTGATCCCTTATGTATGAATATAAGGGTTGGAAATGTGAAGTAGGACTGATTTTTGAGAATATGTGTATATGAAATTATCCGTTTAGTTATATGAATGCTATACTTCAGTTGTGCCTAATTTTATTGCTCAAAACTTACTAAGCATTAAATGCTTACTCCGTTCTTTGAATCTCTGTTTTATAAATTTTGGTTCGTCAGCTATCGGACTCGGGATTGTCGAAGTCGAAGTCGTCCACACTATCAAAGCCCTTTTGGTACACTTTTGGTTGAACTTTGAAAATGGCATGTATAGGACTACCCTTTTTGTTGTTGGTCATGTACCCTTTGGTTTTGTATAAATTTGGATAGCCATGCGAAAATGGCTTATATACACTTTGAGCATAGCATTATAATCGTCTTGTATGTTGTTCATTGAGAGGTATGGAAATGTTTGGTAACGATTAGCCATTGGGAATGGTTAATTATGATTATTTTGATGCTATGTATGACAAACTCTAGTTGATTCATGGAAAACCATAAAATAGGTAAGGTTTACCTTAAAAACAGATGCTGACAGCAGCAGTGGTGTGGATTTGAAAAATCACTAAAAATAGTAAGAATGGAATTAAATAGTGAATAAATTATGTAATTTAACCTTGATGAATCTATTTTTATAGGGAAGTAATGAAACGATCATATGAACAATATTTTATGAGATTTTAAAGTTTTCGTGAAACAGGGCCAGAGCAGTTTCTGGATTCCCTGTTCGGATTTAGAAAATTCATTATAAATTAACCAGAGATATTTAGAAGTCATGCCATATATTTATAGATTCCTTTTCGAGTCTAGTTTCTTTAGAAACAAACGACATAAGTATTGAAGCCCTGTACAGGGAGATATATAAGTCGTAATGCATGAAGGTCAGAGCAGTCGAACCCTGAAACAGGGGAGACTTTAACTAATAAACTGTACTAATTGGCCCAACCAAAAATTCTAGAAAAAAATTTGTAGATGGATATATGAGTCTAGTTTCAGGGAAAATTTACGAAACTTATTTTTGAGTTTTGGAACTCAAGATATGATTTTTAAGGTGACAGTGACGCAGTTTGCCAGCTAGTCTGAAATTTTTAAAATGGACTGTAAAAATAAGGGAATTAAGTCTGTTAACCCCCGTGTCCGACTCCGGCAACGGTCTCAGGTACGGGATGTTACAATTTTATTGGTATCAGAGCTACGGTTTAGTCGATTCTAGGACTACCGTAATACGTTTGGGTCTAGCTATACATGCCATTATGTGATTATTTGATAGTGTGGTGATTTCTGACAATTGAAAATGTGTTTATTTATAGTAATGGATCCCGATCCCAACCGAGCGGTAGCTGATGATCTTGAGAGTGTAGCGCCTGCTCCCGCACAAGGGACAGTGCCGGCGGACTCTCAACCTATTGTTAGTAATCCGAACGATGAAGCTAGACAAGCTTTTTATAGCGTGATGAATGATTGGTTCAACCAATACATTCGAACTAATACGGCTGTTCCACAACCTCCATTCCCGACTAATACCACCCCCGCACCAACAATACCTCCGGCAACTGACCAAATAAGGTCAAATAAGCCCCAAGTTGACAGAATCCGAAAACACGGGGCTACTGAATTTAAAGCTATGGACAGCGATGATGCCGAGCAAGCTGAATTTTGGTTGGACAACACTATTCGGGTACTCGATGAGCTATCTTACACACCTGATGAGTGCCTAAAGTGTACTATCTCCTTGCTACGTGATTCTACCTACTATTGGTTCAATACGTTGACCTCTGTTGTGCCCAGAGAGCAAGTAACTTGGGAGTTTTTCCAAACCGAGTTTCGGAAAAAGTATATCAGTCAGAGATTCATGGATCAAAAACGGAAGGAATTTCTTGAACTTAAACAAGGTTCCATGTCGGTTACCGACTATTAACGAAAGTTTGTGAGGCTTAGCCGGTATGCACGAGAATGCATTTCTTCAGAAGCTGTGATGTGTAAACGTTTTGAAGATGAACTGAATGATGATATAAAGCTGTATGTTGGCATTTTAGAAATTCGAGAATTTGTGGTACTTGTCGAGCGAGCTTGCAAAGTCGAGGAGCTCAGTATGGAGAAAAGAAAAGCTGATATGGGAGCAAAGGAGTTTCGTAAGAGGTCTTCGGGGAGGCCCTTTCAACAGTCATCGAAGAAATTTAGAGATGATTTGGGCCGATCTAGAGACACTTCGGGTTTTTCTAGGTGAGATCGTGATCGACCCCCTATGAGTGCACGAGTCACTTCGGTCGCCAGTGTTGGAAATGATCGTCGAGACAGAACGGAGTGTCAGTATTGTGGTAAATGGCATTCGGGGAGTTGTAGATTCCATGACCGCTCCTGTTACAAGTGCGGATCAGTTGACCACTCTATTAAAGATTGCCCGAGGTTGTCTGAACAAAATGTAAATCAGAGTGGGAAACCTGGTGCTACTACTGCTCGGGGTAGACCATCTAGGAATACGGGCAATGCTAGTGGCGGTCAGAGAGGATCTAGAGATGCTACAACCAGATCTGAGGCTCGTGCTTCGCGCACGCGAGGATGCTTCTTCACCAGATGTTATTACCGGTACTTTTACTCTCTTTGATACTAATGTGATTGCTTTGATTGACCCTGGTTCTACTCATTCTTATATATGTGAAACCTTAGAATCCAGTAAGACTCTACCTATTGAGTCTACTGAGTTTGTAATTCGGGTGTCAAATCCTTTGGGTCGTTACGTGCTTGTCGACAAAGTGTGTAAGAAATGTCCCTTAGAAATCAGAGGTTCCTGTTTTCCGGCCGATTTGATGCTTTTACCGTTTGACGAATTTGATGTTATCCTCAGTATGGATTGGTTGACTGTACATGATGCAATTGTAAATTGCAAAAGAAAAACCATCGATCTGAGGTGTGTAAATAACGAGATAATCCGAGTTGAGTCTACTAACTTGAATAGGTTGCCAGCTGTAATATCATCAATGTTGGCTCAGAAATATGTAAGAAGGGGTGCGAAGCATACCTTGCGTATGTACTTGATGACAAAGAGTTAGAAAAGAAGCCTGAATCTGTGCCAGTGGTTTGTGAATACCCGGATGTTTTTCCCGAAAAATTACCGGGTTTACCACCTGTTCGGGAGGTAGAGTTTGGCATCGAGCTTGTACCTGGGACTACACCGATTTCGATAGCTCCGTATCGTATGGCACCAACGGAATGAAAGGAATTGAAAGCTCAGTTGCAAGAGTTGACGGATAGAGGTTTCGCTCGACCAAGTTTCTCACCTTGGGGTGCACCAGTATTGTTTGTGAAAAAGAAGGACGGAACCATGAGGTTGTGCATCGACTATCGTCAGCTGAATAAGGTGACAATAAAGAATAAATATCCGATACCGCGCATTGATGATTTGTTTGATCAACTAAAGGGAGCCTCAGTGTTTTCAAAGATAGATTTGAGATCGGTTTATTATCAGTTGTGAATTCGAGATTCAGATATACCCAAAACTGCTTTCAGAATGAGATACGGTCCCTACGAGTTCTTAGTGATGCCGTTTGGGCTCACTAATACCCCTGCGGTATTTATGGATTTGATGAATCGGATCTTTAGACCGTATTTGGATCGGTTTGTAGTTGTGTTTATTGATGACATCTTGGTTTACTCAAGAGATGAAACCGAGCATGTTGAACACCTGAGATTAGTATTGCAGATTTTACGAGATAAGTAGTTATATGCTAAGTTCAGTAAGTGTGAGTTCTGGTTAAGAGAGGTTAGTTTCCTGGGTCACGTGGTATCTGCATCGGGCATTCGAGTTGATCCGAGCAAAATTTCAGCCATACTTAACTGGAAGCCTCCGAGAAATATAACTGAAGTTCGGAGCTTTTTGGGACTTGCCGGTTACTACCGACGGTTTGTAAAAGGTTTCTCGATGATAGCCACACTAATAACGAAGCTACTTCAGAAAGATGTTAAGTTTGAATGGACGGAAAGGTGTCAGAAAAGTTTCGATCAATTGAAAACCCATTTGACGGAAGCTCCAGTACTAGTGCAGCCCTAATTAGGCAAGGAGTTCGTCATTTACAGTGATGCATCCTTACTTGGGTTGGGTTGTGTATTGATGCAAGAAGGACGAGTTGTAGCTTATGCGTCGAGGCAACTGAAGCCACATGAGAAAAATTATCTAACCCATGATCTCGAATTAGTTGCCATCGTATTTGCTTTGAAAATATGGCGACATTACTTATTTGGTGAGAAGTGCCATGTATTTTCGGATCACAAAAGTCTCAAATATTTGATGACTCAAAGAGACTTGAATCTGCGACAAAGGCGTTGGCTTGAGTTGTTGAAAGATTATGAGTTTGTCATTGATTATCACCTGGGTAAGGCTAATGTGGTTGCGGACGCCTTAAGCCGGAAATCACTGCTTGCTTTACGAGCGATGAATGTACACTTGTCTGTTCTACCCGACAATGTGTTAGTAGCTGAATTAAAGGCCAAACCATTATTGATTCATCAAATTCGTGAAGCTCAGAAAGTCGAGGATGAATTGGTTGCAAAACGGGCTGAATGTGTTTCGAACATGGAATCAGAGTTTCAAATTGACGATGACGATTGTTTGAGGTTCAGAAGTCGTTTGTGTGTCCCAAGAAATTCAGAACTTATTACGATGATTCTGAACAAAGCTCATGTAGCCGAATGTCAATTCACCCGGGGAGTACGAAAATGTACAATGACCTGAGACTTCAGTTTTGGTGGCATGGTATGAAACGAGACATTTTCGATTTTGTTTCGAAGTGTTTAATATGTCAGCAAGTGAAGGCGGAACATCAAGAGCCTACGGGTTTACTCCAGCCGATCATGGTACCTGAATGGAAATGGGATCGAGTCACGATGGATTTTGTGTCTGGGTTGCCATTGTCGACAAGTAAGAAAGATGCGATTTGGGTTGTTATTGATAGACTGACTAAGTCGGCTCATTTTATTCCCGTACGTACGGATTTTTCATTGGATAAACTAGTTGAATTGTATGTTTCTCAGATTGTGAGATTACACGGGGTGCCCATTTCTATTGTGTCGGATAGAGATCCGAGATTCACCTCGCGATTTTGGAAGAAATTGCAAGAAGCTTTGGGTACCAAGTTGCATTTTAGCACCGCTTTTCATCCCCAAACCGATGGTCAATCCGAGTGGATGATTCAGATACTCGAGGATATGTTGAGATGCTGCATCCTTGAGTTTAGTGGTTCATGGGAACGGTATCTACCTTTGATTGAGTTCGCTTACAACAATAGTTTTCAGTCAAGCATTAAGATGGCGCCTTACAAGGCTTTGTACGGTCGAAAATGCCGTACACCATTGTTTTGGACCGAGCTCGGTGAAAGAAAAATTTTCGGAGTTGATTTGATTAAAGATGCTGAGCAGAAAGTAAAAATAATTCGTGAAAGTCTGAAGGCAGCATCAGATCGTCAGAAGTCATACGCGGATTTGAAACGAAAGGACATTGAGTATCAGGTGGGAGATAAAGTGTTTCTTAAAGTTTCACCTTGGAAAAAGATACTCAGATTTGGGCGTAAGGGCAAGTTGAGTCCGAGATTCATTGGGCCGTATGAAATCTCCGAACGAGTTGGTCCAGTTGCATATAGGTTGCTTTTACCCCCTGAACTCGAAAGGATCCACAATGTTTTTCATGTTTCGATGCTTCGACGTTACAGATTTGATCCTTCGCACATAATAAGTCCCTCCGAGGTTGAAATTCAAGCCGATATGAGTTATGAAGAAGAACCAATTCGTATCCTAGCTCGTGAAGTGAAAGAGTTGCGAAACAAAAAGGTTCCTTTAGTAAAAGTTTTATGGCTCAAACACAGGATGGAAGAAGCTACTTGGGAACCCGAGAACTCTATGAAAGAACGATACCCAAACCTGTTTACTGGTAAGATTTTCGGGGACGAAAATTTCTTAAGTGGGGGAGAGTTGTGACAGCCTAAAGTGACCCTAGTCGGAAAGCGGTTTCGGGACCGCTAAACCGAGTCACTAAATTATTTGAATATAATGATTATTGCCTAAAATATGTGAATATGAATGTGTGAAAGTTTTAAGCTTCGATTTAGTCAATTGTATGTGAATTTAGTTAATAGGACTTATGTGTGACACTTTTGAAATGTGATAGATTGATCTATAAGGATCTATTAGTGCATGAGATCAAAAGGGTGGACTTGCATGTCAATTTCCCCCTTAATTAGTAAGTGGCCGGCCATGACAAGGAGGGTGGACAAAATGTTATGGGCAAAACATGTCATAAACATGTTATGTTAATGCTTATGTTAGGAATAATAAAATAAAGAACATAGGCAATAAAATATTAGTGTTAGAAGGAGGAGAAACAAAAAAAAATGTGTGTGGTTGCCCCCTTCATTGCTGTGAATTGAAAGAAGAAAAAAAAAGAGCTTCATTCTTTGGTTCTTCTTGGCCGAATTGAAGAAAGGAAGAAGAGAGGTTTCGGTCACCTTGAGCTTAAGGGGAGGTTAGTATGTTGTGTTAGATTCTTAAATTATAAACTTGTTTCTAGTAAATCAGCTAATTTCTTACACAACCCATGGCAAAAATTTCGAAATCTTGGTGATGGCTTGAGCATTCGGTTTTAGTTATTAAAGGATGAGATTGGGTTATAATCTTTATGTTTTATGAAGAATTGTTGAAGAGAAGGGTTTAAGTAGTCAAATTATAAATTTTAATGCTCATGAGTACAATGGCCAAACATAGATTTGTCTAAAGAATTGAACAAATGTCGTGTGAGTGATTGAAATGAATGAGTTGGAGGTTGGATCATGTTAAGATTCGGCATTGTACATAAACAATAAGAGTTTGATGTTTTTGTGATTTTTGGAAGGTAAATAAGGTTATACACAAGATGAATACTAAGATTTTGGTTGACTTGTTTTTAGTGAGGTTCGGCCAAGGACCTTATGTGCAAGTTTATTCGGTTTAAGTAGAGTAAACGTGACGGGTAGATATGGAGTAATGTGTATATTGGTTCGGCTGCTAAGCAAGGAAATAATTGTTGGTAACATAGTATCTATGCACTTATGAATACATATATATATGGTATTTTAAGTATAATTGTTCATTGATAAGGTTGGTTAATAGTTCAAGTAAGGATTACTATATTTGATATGTACACAAAATTGAGGCAATAGGTTTGGCAATTAGCTTAAGACATACGGGTAATATCATATGTCCGATCATAGTTAAACATTCGATAATTGTGATTCTTTGGCTACAATGTTTGAATATCGCCATGGGGAGAATATATGATCGGTTGCCTAATATTAGTCCGAAATGAATCTAAATAAATAGATATTTGTATATAGTAAAGTTGGATAAGTAATTGAATAAATTTATTTGTGTAACACCCCAAACCCGAAACCGTCATCGGGGTCGAACACGAGGTGTTGACTGGCTTTACCCTCTTACAAAATTTATTTTCCAGACACTGCCCAATCTGTGTACTAGTCGTTTTAAAATTCATATCTTGAGTTTCGTAACTCGAAAATCAGTTTCGTAATTTTTCCCAGAAACTAGACTCATGTGCCCATCTATGTATTTTTTTCTAGAATTTTTGGTTGGGCCAATTAGTACAGTTTATTAGTCAAAGTTCCCCAAGTTGCAGGGGTCGACTACACTGACCTTTGCCCATTACGACTGGGATATCTCCCTGCACGGGGCTTCAATACTGTTGCCGTTTGTTTCTATGGAAACTAGACTCAGAGAGGAATCTGCACATATATGGTACGACCCCTAATTATCTCTGGTTAATTTATAATGAATTTCCAAAGTTGGAGCAGGGAATCCAGAAACCGTTCTGGCCCTGTCCCACTAAAATCTGATTATCTCTTAATATACTGCCCATATGATCTTTTCGTTACTTCCTCATGAAAACAGACTCATCGAGCTTCGATTACATAATTTATTCATCAATTAATTCCACTCCTACTATTTTTAGTGATTTTTCAATCTCATGACACTGCTGCTGCCAGCATCTGTTACGAAAGTAACTAGGTCCATTTCATGCCTACCCTCGATCCAACTCAATCGAACATTCGTGCCATTTTCGCATGGCTTAAAGTTTACATGCCATAATTCAAACACAACGTACTAGCTTATACATGCCAAAATGATCTTCTAAGCACACTAAGAAGAAAGTACCAAAACTAGCTATCTGGTGTGATGACTTCGTTGACGGCCCGACCCCGTAAAAATTGATGAGTCCAAGCAACCTATAATGGGTGACAAGGAAACACCGGGTGAGTTTATAACTCAGTAAGTCATAAGCAATGCTCTACTATACATCAATAACATTATCACAAGAGGAATAAAATGGAATGAGACAATTTACTCCATCCATACCGAACCATACCATAGTTCCACCAACCTACCGATTCAATTTCATATCAATTCATGCCTTCACAATTCATATACTCATCAATAGGACATTGAAGCATTTTCATAAATCAATTTATTTTCGTTACAATCAAACCACAAAACGGCCTTTCACCCATCCTACGATAAATTTTTATGTACGTGACTTCAAGTATAGTTGTCACATAGGTTCAACTTACCGAGCTCAACACCAAGTATACGCATAGCATATATTAGCCATGTCCTCAAGACACTTACCCGATCCGCTGTCCGCGATCAGCTCAATAGTGTCGCACACATAGTGTCCATAATGATTCACGAATGTATATTGAGCCCGCACACTCAGTGCTATATAATCAACTCGCACATTTAGTGCCACGTAATCAAATCGCACACTTAGTGCTACATAGTCAAACCCTCACACTTAGTGCCGCATGGTCAATTCGCACACTTAGTGCATCATATTCATTTCGCACACTTAGTGCAACAAAGTAGAATCGCACACTTAGTGCTGTACAATTTAATCCCGCGCACTTAGCACCAATCTCATGGTCATAAATGGTTATCCCGCACATTTAGTGCCGAGATCAACAACTCATTACATCTCACCTCATTTATTTCATTCAACAATTTCATCATCACATACGTACATGCATATATATATGTACATTTATTCATTCCATTCAGCATCAATACACAACATTATGACCATTGAAATAATACCAACTACATGCTTAATGACTTACCTCGTGTTGGGTAAGACGGTTCCAACTCGGCTACTCGATAACCTTTTCTTTGCCTTTGCTCGATTCACCTCCTTTAGCTCCTTGAGCTATATCAATAATTTAACTAGTTTAACCACCTTGCTAAATATTTACAATCCAATCTCACATGTACATGTATGTTAGTATATTCGGCTAATAATCTCATGCAACTACCAAAGCCGAATCAACTAAATATACTTATGTATACACACATATATCATCATCGAAATCACCTAAGCTTAGACATCGATTTTTAATTTCAAGTAAGTTGCCGAATGCAACCTTACTAAATTCTCATGGATTCAATATACCATTACCATGAAATCAACAACCAAATTCATAGACAATTTAGGAAAATCACATTACAATTCTCATATTCAAGCAAAGACCATGGCCGAATGCACATATGACCTCATAACAAAAATATTGAACCTTTGGTTGCCCAATTAGCTTAACATCCATCAAATTTTTAAATCAAGAAGCTTACCTCATCTATAATCAACTCTCAATGCCCTAAGGCATCAAAAACAACATCAAAGAAATACAACCATCCATGGCCGAATGTCCTAGCCGAATTGTTTTAACCATGAGTAACATAACAAGCATAGATCGTGTTTATGGATATACCGTGGCCGATTCAAGCTAATCACCTCCAAAATCATCAACCATTTTCGTTGCATATAACATATATAAACATGAATAAGTTTCATATAATCCCTTAACACATTAATTTCTTTCATCAACAACCTTTTCCTTGAACACTTTCTCATGACCGATTGCTCATGTTATCAACAAGATTCAAAGTTTAAACATGGGCTATTTAAAACATGCATGCATCTCAAAGACAACATCAAACATACCTTAGTCTAACCACCACCATAGCCGATTTTTCTCAAGCCTTTTTCCCCTTCCTTTCTTTCCTCTATTCGGCCAAGGATGTTTAAGAATGAACTCTTTTTTTTTTTTGTTTTCTTTCTTCAATTCACGGCAACAAGGGGGGGGTGAGACCATGTACTTTTTTTTTTTTTTTCTCCATCACCCTTCTTTCATTATTTAATCACCATGCTTATTATTTTATTATTCTTAACATGCATCACTAGCATAACATGTTGGAGACATGTTTCCACCTATAGCATGGCCGGCCACTACATATTAGGGAGGGGGAATTTGACATGCAAGTCCCCTTTTTCTTCCACATGCACTAATAGGTCCTCATGCATTGACCTATCACATTTTAAAATTTTCTCATATAAGTCCTATTGACTAAATTCACATGCAATCGACTAAATCGAAGCTTGAAATTTTTACACATTCATGATTACATATTCTAGACAATAAACATCACATTCAAACCTTTCGGTGACTCGGTTTAGCGGTCCCGAAACCACTTCCCGGCTAGGGTCAATTTTGGGCTGTCACAATTTGTTTATTAAGCTCAAGAGCTTAGAGGATCGAAGTTGGATAAGGAAAGGAAAAAGTGATCGAATAGCCGCCGAAATCGTTCGGCCACATCCGAGGTAAGTTTTCGAGTAATGAAACTTAGATTATGATTCGATTAGATTATGTTATAAGCAAATCAAAATCATGCCCTTTGTATGTAGCTTTTGAGCTGAAAATGATAATGCTTGAAAAAAGTGACTTGTGTTTGAATTCTAGTTACGAAAATGAAATATTGATGTGTCATGATTTATTGATATGTGCATGGATATTCGGATTGATAACCGGGCTAAGCCCGAAGGCATTTGTGCGAGTTACTATATCCGGGCTAAGTCCTGAAGGCATTTGTGTGAGTTACTATAACCGGGCCAAGTCCCGAAGGCAATTGTGTGAGTTACTATAACCGGGCTAAGTCCCGAAGGCAATTGTGCGAGTTACTATAACCGGGCTAAGTTCCGAAGGCATTTGAGCGAGTAGCTATATCCGGCTAAACCTCGAAGGTACTTGGGTTGGGAATGAGCGATCTTGCTGTAATAATTTCAATTAATACGCTCGTAAAATCCCAACGATAAGGTACGTTTCGTATATGCACTGAAGTAGTGATTTCGTTTAAATATTATCCGCTCAGTCAATTAGTGAGCTTTCGGGCCTTTAGTTAAGTTGATCCCTTATGTATGAATATAAGGGTTGGAAATGTGAAGTAGGACTGATTATTGAGAATATGTGTATATGAAATTATCCGTTTAGTTATATGAATGCTATACTTCAGTTGTGCCTAATTTTATTGCTCAAAACTTACTAAGCATTAAATGCTTACTCCGTTCTTTGAATCTCTGTTTTATAGATTTTGGTTCGTCAGCTATCGGACTCGGGATTGTCGAAGTCGAAGTCGTCCACACTATCAAAGCCCTTTTGGTACACTTTTGGTTGAACTTTGAAAATGGCATGTATAGGACTACCCTTTTTGTTGTTGGTCATGTACCCTTTGGTTTTGTATAAATTTGGATAGCCATGCGAAAATGGCTTATATACACTTTGAGCATAGCATTATAATCGTCTTGTATGTTGTTCATTGAGAGGTATGGAAATGTTTGGTAACGATTAGCCATTGGGAATGGTTAATTATGATTATTTTGATGCTATGTATGACAAACTCTAGTTGATTCATGAAAAACCATAAAATAGTTAAGGTTTACCTTAAAAATAGATGCTGACAGTAGCAGTGGTGTGGATTTGAAAAATCACTATAAATAGTAAGAATGGAATTAAATAGTGAATAAATTATGTAATTGAACCTTGATGAATCTATTTTTATAGGGAAGTAATGAAACGATCATATGAACAATATTTTATGAGATTTTAAAGTTTTCGTGAAACAGGGCCAGAGCAGTTTCTGGATTCCCTATTTGGACTTAGAAAATTCATTATAAATGAACCAGAGATATTTAGAAGTCATTCCATATATTTATAGATTCATTTTCGAGTCTAGTTTCTTTAGAAACAAACGGCATAAGTATTGAAGCCTTGTACAGGGAGATATATAAGTCGTACTACATGAAGGTCAGAGCAGTCGAACCCTGAAACAGGGGAGACTTTAACTAATAAACTGTACTAATTGGCCCGATCAAAAATTCTAGAAAATCATTTGTAGATGGATATATGAGTCTAGTTTCAGGGAAAATTTACGAAACTGATGTTCAAGTTTTGGAACTCAAGATATGATTTTTAAGGTGACAGTGACGCAGTTAGCCAGCTAGTCTGGAAATTTTTAAAATGGACTGTAAAAATAAGGGAATTAAGTCTGTCAACCCCTCGTGTCCGACTCCGGCAACGGTCTCGGGTACGGGGAGTTACATCTGAACTCTTAAACAGTCATCATCATCAACTTGAAACTCTGAATCAGAATTTAAATCACATTGAGTTCTTTTAGCTAACAATTCATTATCAGCTTTCTGAGCTTCACAAATCTATTGTAAAAACAATGGTCTCGCTTTTAACTCAGCTACAATCGAGCTGTCATCAGAAGAGTCATCTATTCATCGCATAAAGTGTAAACAAAGATTTCCGATTTAAAGCATCAGCCACAATATTAGCCTTTCCTGGATGGTAGTCAATCACTAGCTTGTAATCTTTCAATAATTCCAACCATCTTCGTTGTCGCAAATTCAGATCTTTCTAAGTCATTAAGTATTTTAAGCTCTTGTGATTAGAATAAACATGACATTTCTCACTGAACAGATAGTGGCACCAAATCTTCAACGTGAATACAATAGCTGCTAATTTTAAATTGTGGGTCGGGTAATTCTTTTCATGTGGCTTCAATTGTCTCGAGGCATAAGCTATGACTTTGCCTTCATGCATCAAAGCACAGCCTAGACCATCCAACAATGCATCGCTATAAATTACAAATTCTTTACACGATTCTGGTTGAACTAACACTGGAGCTTCGGTCAATAAAGCTTTCAACTGATCAAAACTTTTCTGGCATTTATTTGACCACTCAAACTTAACATTTTTTTGAAGTAATCTCGTTAACGGAGTTGCAACCATTGATAAACCTTTTACGAATCGTCTGTAATAACCAGTGAGTCCTACAAAACTTCGGACTTCAAATACATTTCTCGGAGGCTTCCAATCCAATATTGCTGAAATCTTACTCGAATCTACTCAAATACCCGATTGGATGTTTACTGAATTTTGCAAAAAGCTGTTTATCTTGAAAAATATGTAGCACTAATCTCAGATGTTCAGCATGCTCGGATTCATCATGAGAATAAATAAATATGTCATTTATAAAAACAACAATAAATCTATCCAAATACGGTCTAAAAATCCGATTCATTAGGTCCATAAAAACAGCAAGTGTATTCGTTAGTCCAAAAGGCATAACTAAAAACTCATAATGTCATACCTTATTCAAAAAGCAGTTTTTGGCACATCAAAGTCTTTAACTCACAACTGATAGTAACCTGATCTCAAATCTATCTTTGAAAACACTGTAGCTCCTTTCAATTGATCAAACAAATCATCAATTCATGGTAGTGGATTTTTTTCTTGATCATTACTTTATTGAGCTGTCGATAATCGATGCACATTCTTATAGTTCTATCTTTCTTTTTTACAAACAAAACCAGTGCATCCCAAGGCAAGAAGCTCGGTCGTGCAAATCCTCTATCTGTCAACTCTTGCAATTGAGATTTCAATCCTTTTAATTCCGTTGGAGCTATTCTGTACGGAGCTATTGATATAAGAGTTTTTCCTGGCATTAACTCAATGCCAAATTCAACCTCTCGAATCGGGGGTAAACCCGGTAAATTTTTAGGAAACACATCCGAATATTCACACACAACTGGTACTAATTCAATCTTCTTTTCAGTCACTTTAGTATCGAGCATATAAGCAAAATAAGCTTCACACCCTTTCCTCATATTTCTGAGCTAACATCGAAGAAATCACTGCCGGCAAACCATTCAAATCATTAGACTCAATACGAATTATCTCATCATTCTGAGATCTTGGATCAATCGTCCTCCTTTACAGTTTACAATAGCATCATGCAATGTCAACCAATCCATACCTAGAATTATACAAATTCGCCGAATGGCAATAACATCAGGTTGGCCGTAAAACAAAAATCCTGAGTCATCAACGGACAGTTCTTGCATAATTTATCAACCAATACACATCTGCCTAAGGGGTTCAATACTCTAATTACAATTTCAATAGAATCTACAGGAAAAGTCTTTCTGGATACTAAAGTTTCACATACATAAGAATGAGTTGATCCTGGATCTATCAATGCAATTACAGTAGTATCATAAAGAGTGAAAGTACCGGTAATAACATTTGGAGACGAAGCTTCTTCGTGATCGCGAATAGCATAAGCTCTAGTAGGTGCACGAGCTTCTAATCTCACAGCCGTGTCTTTTGTTCCCCTTTGGTTACTACTCACATTACCCCTATTTTTGGGTGTTCTACCTTGAGTTGCCGTGTTACTCGGCCAAGTATTCTGCACCATCTCTTGTTCAACCAACTCAGGGCATTCACGAATAAAGTGATCCAATGATCCACATTTGAAGCAAGCACGATCATTCAATCTACAATTTTTGGGATGTCATTTACCGCAATGTTTGTATTTAGGTTGATTTGATTTGATGTTACCAACACTAGCTATAGAGGTAGCTTTCGAACTCACAGGTGGTCTGTTTCGATCAAGTCTAGAATAACCCGCAGTAGTCTTTGAACGACTAAAGTCATCTGAAAACTTCTTGGATGTTGAATGAAATGACTTACTTGATGATCTTTTTTGCGAATCTCTAGCTTCAAATTCAGCTTTTCTTTTCTCTTTCCCAAGTTCTTCAGCTTTACATGCTCGTTCGACAAGCACAACAAACTCTTTTGTTTCCAAAATCCTGACTAACAACTTGATGTCTTCATTCAAACTGTCTTCAAATCTTTTACACATTATATCTTTAGTTGAAACACATTCTTGTGCATATTGACTCAATCTCACAAATTCTCATTCGTATTCCGTAACAGACATACGACCCTGTTTCAGCTCAAAAAACTCTTTGCATTTCTGATCTATGAATCTCTGACTGATGTACTTCTTTCTAAACCTAGTCTGAAAGAACTCCCAAGTGACTCGTTCTTTCAGAACCATAGATATCAACGTTTTCCACTAATGACATGCCGTATCTCTCAGAAGTGAAACAACACACTTAAGACATTCATCAGGAGTACATGACATTTCATCAAACACTAATGTTGTATTTTCAAGCCAGAACTCAGCTTTCTTAGCATCATCATCAGTAGTAACACGAAACTCTTCAGCCCCATATTTTCTAATTTTATCAACCAGAGGCTTACTCAATTGTATCGGATTCACAGCTTGTGACACGACAAGGACTTTTGGAGGATTAGATGGGGGTGAAGGTTGTGGAGTAGTCGGATTAGTTCTAATATACAGAGTAAACCCCTCATTCATCATCTGGAAGAAGGCTTGCTTAGCCTCTCCCTCGTGGCTACCTGTAATCGGCCAAGAATCAACCGGCACTACCCCTTGAGAAGGAGCAGGAGCATTACATTCCACGTCAATAGCTACAACTCGATCGAGATCCATTTACTATATGATAAACAAATTTTAACTGTTAGGAATCATCACACCATCACAGTTTATATATATGGCATGTATACCTAAACTGTCACACGTTACATTAGTCCTAGAATTGAAAAATCGTAGCTCTAATACCAGTTAAATGCAACACCCCTAACCCATAATCGTCGTTGAAATAGGGTTACGAGCATGACCGGATAATTGGAAACACAAAAATTTACAAACTTTTTCATACCCTTTTTTAACTTAAATTCATGCGAATTTGGTTAAATTCTTGTCGAAAAATAATTAATTTTTATAAAATAATTAAAGTAAACTTAAAATATGAACATGTTGAATTTTAGTTAATTTTATAATTATTTTTGATGCATGTTGGTTATTTTTGACAGATTTGCACAAAGCGCAAAAAATGGCTCGGCAGACACTGCTAGAAGCACAAAACTGAGAAGCAATTTGAAGTATCGAGGTGGACTAAATTTTAGCCTAAGACGGTCCAAAATTATATGTATTTGTTCATAATATAATTAATTTTAATTTATATCCAATTTACTTTTGGTTAATAAATTATGACTAATTAATTATAAAAATGGTCTGATTGTACCGAATCAAGTGAACCGAACCGGCCAAGAAGAGGACAGCCCAAAACCGTTCAAGTGCTGACCCAATTCAGTTCATTAGCTAATTATTTAAGCTATAAAGAAGCCCTTGAAGACTTGTTCAAATTGCAACTTAGCCCCTCCACGATTAGTGGCTCTGAAGATTTTCCCCAATCCATATTTAACAAAGTTGAAGCCATCAACTTTGCCACATAGATAGCCGGCCAAGGGGTGGCTTTTTCGCTGCTATTTTTAGCAAATTTTAGCTGCCACATTCAGCTATAAAAACCCCCTTGACTGATCATTCAAAGCATCCTTCATTCATTCACATCTCTTCCCTCCTCTCTCACTTTCTCCTCTCAATTTTCCCATTCAAAGTCCCTTGCTTTCTTGCCAATTTCTCCTCTTGGAAAAGGGGCATTATTTAGCCATTTTGGAGAAACATTGAGTATTCATAGCAGCCTTGATCGGTGAGGACAACAGAGAACGAAGACGGAGCAAACTAGTCAAGCCATGGAGAAACATCGAATTTGATTCTTGCTCTCTAAGTATTCAATAATGGAATATCTCAAAATTTTTAATAGTTTTAAAAAACGAAGGTAAGGGTTAGCTAGATTAAGCTACAATGAGCTCAAAAAAGTAGAAATCATTAAAAACGGGACAAAAACTGTACCTTAATTGAAGATTTAAGCTTGGCCGAATGCAAACCTAAGTTTCCTATTCTTTTCTTCTTAATTTTCGGCAATGAAGATGATGGAAATGAGAATTTTGGTTTTTATTAATTATTATTAACCTTAATTAACATTTTTCCAAAATAACCTTAATGAACTTTAATAATTTCAAAAATACCAAGCCAACAACTTCCACTATATATTTTAAGGTCTAATTGACATGCAAGGACTCTCATATTAATAAACTATAGCAATTTAATACCTTTAAACAATAGTACTCAACTTTTACGCATTACGCGATTTAGTCCTTTTTACCGAATTAAGCATTTAAACGGTAAAATTTCTTAACAAAATTTTTAAACTATCATTCTATCATGCTGTAAACCTTAATAAAATAATAAAATAAATATTTTGACTTGGTTAAGTGGTTCTAAAACCACTGTTCCATTTTGACCTAAAAACGGGCTGTTACAACTCTCTCCCCTTTAGGGATTTTCGTCCTTGAAAATCTTACCGATAAAAAGGTCAGGGTACTGTTTTCGCATAGCTTCCTCGGGTTCCCATGTAGCTTCCTCAATCCCATGTTTATGCAAAAGAACCTTCTCAAGTGCTATATGTTAATTTCTCAATTCTTTGATTTCTCTAGCCAGAATTTTGATCAGTTCTTCGTTATACGACAAATCAGACTGTATCTCTATATCAATGGGAGAAATCACATGTGACGGATTTGATCAATATCATCGCAGCATCGAAACATGAAAAACATTATGTATCTTTTCAAGTTCAGACGGTAGTGATAGTCGATACGCTAGAGGCCCTATTCTTTCAACAATCTCATACAGCCCGATGAATTACAGACTTGACTTTCTCTTACGACCGAAACCGAGAATTTTCTTCCATGGTGACAGTTTCAAGAATACACGATCTCTGACTTGAAACTTTATTTCTTTACATTTCAAATCTGCGTAAGATTTTTATCGATCTGAAGTTGCTTTTAAACTGTCATGAATCACTTTTACTTTTTCTTCTGTTTCTCTGATCAATTCAACCCTGTGAATCTTTTTCTCACTTAATTCAGTCCAGTATAACGGTGTTCGACATTTACGACCGTAAAGAGCTTCGTATGGTTCCATCTTTATACTCGTTTGGAAACTGTTGTTATAAGCAAATTCAATCAGAGGCAAATATTTTTCCCAACTACCTTCAAACTAGAGAATGCAACAATGCAACATATCCTCAAGTATCTGTATAATTCTTTCAGACTAACCATCTGTTTGGGGATGACAAGCTATGCTGAAATTCAATTTCGTTCCGAGAGCTTCTTGTAATTTCTTCCAGAATCTTGACGTAAATCTCTGGTTTCTATCATAAATAATAAACAGTGGTCCACCATACAATCGTACAATTTCAGACAAGTACAATTCAACTAATCTATCTAGAGAGAAATCTGTACGTACCGGTATGAAATGAGCAAATTTCGTCAGTTTATCAACGATAACCCAAATTGTGTCTTTCTTTTTTGAAGTCAGGGGCAATCCCGATACAAAATCCATTGTAACTCTATCCCATTTCCATTCCAAAATCATCACTGGCTCTAATAAACCTGACGGTACTTGATGTTCAAATTTTACTTATTGACAGATTAAACATCTTGATATAAACTCCGATATATCTCGTTTCATTCCCAACCACCAGTACAACTATTTCAAATCGTTATACATTTTGGTGCTACCCGGATGTACAGAAAAGCGACTACTGTGTGCCTCATGTAGAATCTTCTGAATGATTTGGGTATTTTTCGGTATACAAATTCTATTCTGAAACATTAAACAATCATTAGTTCCAATATGAAATTCAGAATCAGAATTAGACTCACATAAAAATCGTTTAGCTTACAACTCGCTGTCATCTTTCTGAGCTTCGCAGATTTGTTGCAGAAATACTAGTCTAGCTCTCATCTTAGCTAGAATAGATCCGGGATCATATATCATCATTTGAGTATTCATTGCCCGTAAAGCAAATAAGGACTTCCGACTCAACGCATCGGCTACAACGTTGGCCTTTCCCAGATGATAATGAATTACAAACTTGTAGTCTTTCAATAGTTCAAGCCATCTTCATTGTCGTAGATTCAAATCTCTTTGTGACATTAAATACTTTAAGCTTTTATGATCTGTAAATATTCGACATTTCTCACTGTATAGATAGTGTCGCCAAATCTTTAATGCGAATACAATTGCAGCTAATTCAAGACCATGTGTTGGATAATTCCTCTCGTGTGGTTTCAATTGTCGGGAAGAATTAGCTACAACTTTTCCGTCTTGCATCAATACACAACCTAGTCCATTTAACGACGCGTCACTATAAATCACAAAATTTTTACCCGATTCAGGTTGAACTAAAACTGGCGCTTCTGTTAACAGTGCTTTCAATTGTTCGAAACTTAATTGACACTTCTCATTCCATTTGAATTTCACATCTTTTGGAAGTAATCGAGTTAACGGTACTGCAATCATCTAAAATCCTTTCACAAATCTCCGATAATGTCCCGCTAATCTCAGGAAACTTCTAATCTCGGATACATTTTCGGAGGTTTCCAGTCAACAATAGCAGAAATCTTACTTAGATCAACTCGGATATCTTCAGCTGAAACTATATGCCCCAGAAATCCAACCTCTCAAAGCCAAAATTCACATTTGTTGAACTTGTGAATAATTGCTTATCCCATACAGTTTGTAACACAATTCTTAAATGCTCGGTATGTTCAGACTCATCACGTGAATAGATCAGAATGTCATCAATGAATACAACCACGAATCTTTCTAAATATGGTCTAAATATCTAATTCATCAAATCGATAAAAACATCAGAGCATTAGTTAAACCAAACGGCATAACAAGAAATTCAAAATGTCTGTACCTCATTTTGAAAGCTATTTTCAGTACATCAGACTCCTTAACTCGCAATTGATAATATCCTGATCTCAGATCAATTTTTGAAAATACTGTAGCCCCTTTCAACTGATCAAACAAATCATCAATTCGTGGTAAAGGATATTTGTTCTTTATAGTCACTTTGTTCAACTGTCTGTAATCAATACACATTCTCATCAACCTGTCTTTCTTTTTCACAAATAATACCGGAGCACCCCAGGGTGAGAAACTCGATCTAACAAAACCTCTATCTGTTAACTTTTGCAACTGAGCTTTCAACTCTTTCAACTCTGTCGGTGCTATTTTATATGGAGCTATCGATATAGATGTTGTTCCCGGTATTAATTCAATACCAAATTCAACCTCTCTAATTGGCGATAATCCCAGTAGTTCTTCTGGAAATACATCCGAAAACTCGCAAACCACTGGTACAGATTCAATTGTCGATTCTGATACCTTAATATCCAGTACATATGCAAGATATGCATCAGAACCCTTTTTCATACATTTCTGAGCCATCAAAGACGATATCACAGTAGGCAATTCACTCGAATCATCAGACTCAATTCGAAGAATTTCACCATTCTGACATTTCAACTCAATAATCTTTCGTATGTAATTCATAACTACATCGTGCATAGTCAGCCAATCCATAACCAAAATCACATCAAACTCATCAAACGATAGAAGCATCAAGTCAGCCCGAAAATTATAACCCGGCGTCATCAAAGGACAATTTCTACAAATTTTATCAACTAGAACAGATTTACCTAGGGGGTTCGATCATTTAATTACAAACTCTGTAGACTCAGCATGCAAACTCTTTTTAAACATTAAATTCATGCAGATATATGAATGAGTTGATCCAGAATCAATCAACGTAACTATTTCAGTGTCAAAGAGAGAAAAAGTATCGATAATAACGTTTGGCGATTGCTTACGTGCATGGATAGCATAAGCTCGGGCAAGTGCTCGTGTCTCAGATCTCACTGTAGTATCTCTAGTAGCACCTCAGTTAGCACTTGCATTCCCAATATTTTGGGGTGGTCTCCCTTTAACAGACGGGGTGGTCTCATTCAGCCATAAACTTTTCTGGACAATCCCGAAGAAAGTGATCAAAAGATCCACATCTAAAGGAAGCTCCACTCTTAAGTCTACAATCACCATAATGTTGCTTATTGCAATGCTTGCATTCAGGCCCAACATTCCTAACAATGTCCACACTAGAAACTCTATTTCTTCCATGGTGACACTTTCAAGAATACACGATCTCTGACCTGAAACTCTATTTCTTTATGTTTCAAATCTGCGTAAAATTTTAGTCGATCTGAAGCTTCTTTTAAACTGTCGCGAATCACTCTTACTTTTTCTTCTGTTTCTCTGATAAATTCAACCCTGTGAATCTTTTTCTCACTTAATTTAGTCTAGTATAATGGTGTTCGACATTTACGACCATAAAGAGCTTCGTATGGCACCATCTTCATACTCATTTGGAAACTGTTGTTATAAGCAAATTCAATCAGAGGCAAGTATTTTTCCCAGCTACCTTCAAACTTGAGAATGGAACAATGTAACATATCCTCAAATATCTGTATAATTCTTTCAGATTGACCATCCGTTTGGGGATGAAAAGCTGTGCTAAAATTCAATTTTGTTCCGAGAGCTTCTTGTAATTTCTTCTAGAATCTTAATGTAAATCTCGAGTCTCTATCAAAAATAATAGACAGTGGTACACCATGCAACCGTACAATTTCAAACAAGTACAATTCAGCTAATCTATCCAGAGAGAAATCCGCATGTACCAGTATGAAATGAACAGATTTCGTCAGTCTATCAACGATAACCCAAATTGCGTCTTTCTTTTTCGAAGAGAGGCCGTGTGAAAACAGGGCATACATAATGACTTGTACCATACGGCTGAGGACATGCCCGTATGTCATGGCCGTGTTAAAATTGGAGAGGTTACTAGCTTGGGTCACACGGCCGACCACACGCCCATGTGCTAGCCCGTGTGCCACACACACGACCAATAAACAAACCCGTGTGCCTAGACCATGTCAAAATTGTAGGGTATACTGACTTAATTCGAAAGGGTACCCTAGGGGACACACTACGGTACAGCATGACCGTGTGTCGGACATGGCTGAGACACACGCTCGTGTTTCTGCTCGTGTGGACAAAAATAGGCCATTTGAAAAGCCAATTTGCCACCCTACTTTCATGCACACATAGCAACCAAATTTGTACCATTTCAATGCACTTATAAGTAGCCAAAACATGCTAATTTATACACATATCATACCAACTATCATCAACCATTTCAACCACTCAATTCAATATTCAAAACATATCAAATCATTATACCAAAATCATCAAAACTCACATAACTTATATTGCATTTCATCACCTTTTCATAAACTAAATCATACCTTTTAAACATATCAATTCATCATCTATAAATCACACTGTAATATATTATTTCTCCAACATTAATTCACCAACTTATAGCTATCCAAAATAGCCAACACATAAACATACGAAACAAGCCAACACATAAGGCATTATATACATCACATATATATCATTTACCAAATACATAATTCAAACCAACTTAAATGACCATACATACCAACATTTACAAACCAAATCTCATAGCTAATACCATAAATCAAAACATACCAAGATGACACTAGGCTATACATGCCATATACTATATATACAAAGCTTCCAAAAGTACCAACGAGATGATTGATAGTGTGATGACGTTTCCTGACGATCCCCGAGTCTGAGTTAGCTTTGATACTCTATAAAACACAAACAAATAACACAGAGAAAGCTTCATAGCTTAGTAAGTTCATACTAAATAAACTCGACAGTTCATAATATTCAAATCATCATTTAGTAAACATTTAATAAGTCTCATATCATTACTCAATTCTAACCCATGACCATTTGTCATATATATACAAATCCATCAAGCTTCAATCACTTAGTATCAACTACCACATAGGTATCGTGTGCACCTGTACTCTCCCGTATTTATTTATTACATTTTCACCTCTTTGCTCAATACATTAATCCATCCGGAAATCTTTCAATACTCAAGGAACTCGCACACTTAGTGCCAAAATGGTTAACTGAAGTTATAACAATATCGCACACTTAGTGCCATCACATTAAACCAAAACTATCTCAATACCGCACGCTTAGTGTCACATATAGCTAAAGCTATTCCAATTCGCACACTAAGTTCTATACATATATAGCCGAAGCTATCTCAAAACGCACACTAAGTGCCAAACATAGTCAATTTGTCGTCGTACACAATCGTAGTCGTATATATACAATTTATGCATTATTAAAGCATTAAAAACATAATTGTAAAAATGATTTTCGCGTAGGAACTTACCACAGACATAAAAATGACGAAACTAGTCGATTAGTCGAGTACTTTGTTCTTGCCTCGATCTAAGTCTCGGTTCCTCTTATCTTGATCTATATTATAACAAATTCAACTCATTTAATCACATAATCTTTCAATTTAGTCCACAAACACATATTTGGGCATTTTTTCACTTTAGCCCCTAAAGTTCCACATTTATTCAATTTAGTTCCTATTTCATAAATACACAAAATTACACAATTTGTTTCAAATACATGCTAGCCAAATTTTCCTAGTGCATATATCAGCCCATATTTATCATTTATTTCACAATTTAACCCCTCAATTTACACTTTTCTCAATTTAATCCCTAATATGCATTTTTACTCAAAATCACTTTACAAAACATGTATATAAAACATCAAGCTTTCATATTTCATCATTAAACATCCAAAAACACATGAATTCATCAATGGAAACTTTCAAAATCATCAACAATTTAAAAAATTGAGGCATGGGCTAGCTAGTACTCAAAGCAACGATCACAAAAACATAGAAATCATCAAAAACTGAACTAAAATGGACTTACAATTGAATTATGCAATGGCCGAATATCCCAAGCCCTAAAAATGGCTTCCTCCTTTGCTATACACGGTTGAAGATGTTGATATTAATTAATGGTTTCATTTTGTTTCATTTAATTAGCCATTAATATACAAATAACTATAATAACCTTTAATTAAACATTATAAATTACTAAATGGATGACTATATTTGTCCATCCCATTAACCAAATGTCAAATAACCACATAAGGACTTACACATTTAAATTTCATAACAATTAAAGCACTTTAACAAGTAGAATGCAACTTTTGCATTTTACGCGATTTAGTCCTTTTTCTCAAATTGAACTATTAAATGATAAAATTAGCTCACGAAATTTTCACACACATCTAATTTCATGCCATAAACACAAAAATAATATTAAAATAATTTTACAACCTCGAATTTATGGTCTCAAAACCACTTTTTCGATTTAGCTAAAATCGGGCTGTTTCAACTCTCCTCTCTTAGGGATTTTCGTCCTCGAAAATCTTATCAGCGAATAGGTTTGGATATTGCTTTCTCATAGCATCGTCGGGTTCTCATATAGCTTCTTCAACCCCATGTCAATGCCATAATACTTTTACTAATGCTATTCTTTTATTTCTTAGCTCTTTGAACTCACGAGCTAGAATTCGAATCGGTTTTTCATTACACGATAAATCTAAATGAATCTCAATTTCGATAGGGGAAATAACATGCGAAGGATCAGATCTGTATCTTCTTAGCATCGATACATGGAATACATTGTGAATCTTTTCTAACTCAAATGGTAATGCTAGCCTATAAGCAACTGGTTTGACTCACACGATAATCTCATACGGCCCGATGAATTTCGAACTCAATTTGCCTTTACAATAGAATCGAAGTATTTTCTTCCACGGATATGCTTTCAAGAATACTTATTGCCGATCTGAAACTCAGTATCTATTCGTTTAAAGCTTGCGTATGATTTCTGACGATCTGGCACTGCTTTCAAACTATTACGAATTACTTTCACTTTCTGCCCAGTTTCTTTAATCAAATCAACCCGAAAAATCTTATTCTCATTAAGTTCAGTCCAGTACAATGGTGTTTGACACTTCGAATCGTATAAAGCTTCATAAGGTGCCACTTTAATGCTCGATTGAAAACTATTATTATACTCAAATTCAATCAACGATAGATACTTTTCCCACGTACTTTCAAACTCAAGAATGCAACATCTCAACATATCCTCGAGTATCTGAATAACTCACTCGGATTGACGATCTGTCTGCGGGTGAAATGCGGTACTAAAATGTAATTTTGTACCCAGTGCATATTGCAATTTCTTCCAAAATCTTGATGTGAACCTCGGATCTCTATCCGGAACAATAGAAATAGGTACCCCGTGTAATCTCACATCCTCAGAGATATACAACTCAGCTAACATTTTAAGTGAATAATTTGTTCGTACAGGAATAAAATGAGTCAATTTTGTTAATCTGTCAACTACAACCCAGATTGCATCTTTCTTACTCAGAGATAGGGGCAATCCTGACATAAAATCCATAGTTACTCTATCCCATTTCCACTCGAGAATCATAATAGATTGTAATAAACAGACGACACTTGATGCTTAGCTTTAACTTGCTGACAAATCAAACATTTAGAAATAAACTCTGAAATGTCACGTTTCATACCATGCCACCAATAAAGCTGTTTCAAATTGTTATACATTTTCATGCTTCCCGGATGAACAGATAAACGACTACTATGTGCTTCACTCAAAATCATCTGAATCAACTCTGAATTTCTCGGAACACATATTCGGCCTTTGAATCTTAAACATTCATCTGAATCAACTTGAAACTCTGAATCAGGGTTCAAATCACATTGAGTTCATTTTGCTAACATTTCATTATCAACTTTCTAAGCTTCACAAATCTACTGTAAAAACAACGGTCTCACTTTCAACTCAGCTACAATTGAGCCGTCATCCGATAAAGCCGACTGAGTATTCATTGCATGCAAAGCAAACAAATATTTTCTGCTTAAAGCATCAGCAACAATATTTGCTTTTCCCGGATGATAGTCAATCACTAGCTCGTAATCTTTTGACAATTCTAGCTATCTCCACTGTCGTAAATTTAGATCTTTTTGAGTCATTAGATATTTTAAACTCTTGTGATCTGAATAAACGTGACATTTTTCACCAAAAAATAATGGCACCAAATTTTCAACACAAACACAATTGCTGCTAACTCTAAATTGTGCGTTAGATAATTCTTTTCATGCAACTTCAACTGTCTCGAGGCATAAGCTATGACTTTCCCTTCCTGCATCAAAACACAACCCAGACCATTCAACGATGCATCACTATAGATCACAAATTCTTTACCCGATTCTAGCTATAATAACATTGGAGCTTCAGTCAAAAGAGTTTTCAGCTAATCAAAACTTTTCTGACATTTCTCAAACCATTCAAACTTTACATTTTTCTGAAGCAATCTCGTCAACGGAGTCACAATCATAGAAAAGCCTTTCACAAATCGTCTATAATAGCTGGTAAGTCCCAGAAAGCTATGAACTTCAGATACATTTCTCAGAGATTTCCAATCCATTATTGCAGAAATCTTGCTCAGATCGACTTGAATACCCGATGCTGAGACAATATGCCCCAGGAAACCAACCTCACGCAACAAGAATTCACATTTACTAAACTTTGCATATAATTGCTTATCACGCAGGGTCTGTAATATAATTCTCAAATGCTTGGCGTACTCAGTTCCATCTCATGAATATATCAACATGTCATCAATAAACACAACAACAAATCGATCTAAGTGCAGTTTGAAAATACGGTTCATTAAATCCATAAAGACAACAGGTGCATTTGTTAGTCCGAAAGGCATAACCAAAAATTCATAGTGACCATACGTCATTCTAAATGCAGTCTTTGGCAGATCATAATCTTTAACTCACAACTGGTAATAGCTCGATCTCAAATTTATATTTGAAAACACTGTAGCCCCTTTTAATTGGTCAAACAAATCGTCAATTCGCGGTAGAGGGTATTTGTTCTTAATTGTCACTGTATTCAATTGTCGGTAATCTATACACATTCTCATCATACCATCTTTCTTCTTCACAAAAAACACAGGAGCACCCCAAGGCGAGAAACTCGGTCTTGCAAAACCTCTACCGATTAATTCTTACAACTGAGCTTTTAATTCTTTTAACTCTCTCAGAGCCATTCTGTAAGGAGCTATCGATATCAGTGTTGTACCCGCCATTAATTCAATGCCAAACTCAACCTCTCGGATCGGTGGTAAACTCGGTAACTCTTCAGGAAACACATCTGGATACTCACACACAACTGGCACTGATTTAATCTTCTTCTCAGTCACTTTCGTATCAAGCACATAAGCTAAATAAGTATCACAACCCTTTCTCACATGTTTCTGAGCTAATATCAATGAAATCACTGTTGGCAAACCATTCAGATCATATGACTCAGTTCAGATAATCTCATTATTTTGACATCTTAGATCAATCGTCTTTCGTTTACAGTTCACAATAGCATCATGCAATGTTAACCAATCCATACCCAGAATTATATAAAATTCATCAAATGGTAACAACATCAGATCAGCCAACACTAAGTGCCACATATAGCTGAAGCTATTCCAAATCGCACACTAAGTGCTATATATATAGTTGAAGCTATCTCGAAATGCACACTAAGTGCCAAACATAGTTGATTTGTCGTCGTATGCAATCGTAGTGTTATATATACAATTTATGCATTATTAAAACATTAAAAACATAGTTGTAATAATGTTTATCACGTACGAACTTACCTCGGACGTAAAAACGACAAAATTAGTCAATTAGTTGAGTACTTTGTTCTTGCCTTAATCTAAGTCCGGGTTCCCCTTATCTTGATCTATATTATAACAAATTTAACTCATTTAATAACATAATCTTTCAATTTAGTCTACAAACACATACTTGGGCATTTTTGCACTTTAGCCCCTAAAGTTCCACATTTATTCAATTTAGTTCCTATTTCATAAATACAAAAAATTACACAATTTGTTTTAAATACATGCTAGCAGGCCATATTTATCATTTATTTCATAATTTAACCCCTCAATTTACACATTTACACTCTTCTTAATTTAATCCCTAATACGCATTTTTACTCAAAATCACTTTAAAAAACATGTATATAAAACATCAAGATTTCATATTTGATCATCAAACATCCAAAAACACATGAATTCATCAATGGAAACTTTCAAAGTCATCAACACTTTCAAAAATTGGGGCATGGGCTAGCTAGTACTCAAAGCAACGATCACAAAAACATAGAAATCATAAAAAACCGAACTAAAATGGATTTACAATTGCATTATGCAATGGCTGAGTATCCCAAGCCATAAAAATGGTTTTCGCCTTTGCTATAAATGGTTGAAGATGATGATATTAATTAATGGTTTCATTTTATTTTATTTAATTAGCCTTTAATATACAAATTACTATAATAACCTTTAATTAAACATTATAAATTACTAAATGGATGACTATATTTGTCCATCCCATTAACCAAAGGTCAAATAACCACATAAGGACTTACACATTTAAATTTCATAGCAATTAAAACACATTAACAAGTAGAATGCAAATTTTGCATTTTAAACGATTTAGTCATTTTTTCTCAAATTGAGCTATTAAATGATAAAATTAGCTCACGAAATTTCACATATATCTGATTTCATGCCATAAACATCAAAAAAATATTAAAATAATTTTTGGACCTCAGATTTTTGGTCCCGAAACCACTGTTTCGATTTAGCTAAAACTGGGTTGTTACATGTTTCAAGTAATTCAGGGTTGATTCAGATGATTTTGAATGAAGCACATAGTAGTCGTTTATCAGTTCATCTTGAAAGCATGAAAATGTATAACGATTTAAAACAACTTTATTGGTGGCCTGGTATGAAACGTGATATCTCAGACGCATTGGGTTTAAAACTACATTTTAGTACCGCATTTCACCCACAGACGGATGGTCAATCCGAACAAGTTATACAGATACTCAAGGATATGTTGAGATGTTGTATTCTTAAGTTTGAAGGTACGTGGGAAAAGTATTTGCCGTTGATTGAATTCGCGTATAACAATAGTTTTCAATCGAGTATTAAAATGGCACCATACAAAGCTCTATACGATCCTAAATGTCGAACACCATTGTATTGGACTGAGTTATGCGAGAATAAGATTTTTGGGGTTAATTTGATTAAAGAGACCGAACAGAAAGTGAAAGTAATTCATGATAGTATGAAAGCAGCGCCAGATTATCAGAAATCATACACAGACTTGAAATGGAAAGATATTGAGTTTACGTTAGGGATAAAGTGTTTTTGAAAGTATCTCCGTGGAAGAAAATATTTTGATTTGGTTGTAAAGGAAAATTGAGTTCGAGATTCATCGGGCCGTATGAGATCATTGAAAGAATAGGTCCAGTGGCATATCGGATAGCTTTACCAAGCGAGCTAGAGAAGATTCATAATGTTTTTCATGTATCAATGCTCCGACGATACCGATCTAACTCTTCACATGTTATTTCTCCTCCAGAGGTTGAATTCATTCAGATTTTTCATACAATGAAGAATTGATTTGAATTTTAGCTCGTGAGATCAAAGAGCTGAGAAATAAAAAAAATTGCAATAGTGAAAGTCTTATGGCATCAACACGGGATTGAACAAGCTATGTGGGAACCCAAGGATGCTATGAGAAAGCAATGCCCAAGCCTATTCACTAGTAAGATTTTTTAGGACGAAAATATCTAAGGGGGAAGAGTTGTAACAACCTAGTTTTAGCTAAATCAGAACAGTAGTTTCAGAACCATAAATCTGAGGTCATAAAATTATTTTAATACTATTTTCAGTGTTTATAGAACGTGATTATATATGTGTGAAAATTTCGTGAGCTAATTTTTCGTTTAATAGCTCAATTTGAGAAAAATGACTAAATCGCGTAAATGCAAAAGTTGCATTCTACTTGTTTAAAGTGCTTAATTGACATGGATTATTAAATGAAAGATCCTTATGCTGTTATTAGACCATTTATGGTGGGAATGGACATAAATGGGCATAGATTAGGTGATTTTATAATGGTTTCATTAAGGGTAAAATGGTAAAATATGTATTAAGTATAATAAAATAAAAACAAATGTAATTTGTGTTCATCTTTCTTGCTATCAACCAAAATTGAGAAAGAAAAGAAGCCATTTTAGGGCTTTGATATTCGACTAACATATTCCTTGATTAAGATCAAGAAAGAAAGAAATCAAATTTAGATCAGGGAAAATCAAAGGTTATCGAATAGTCAATCCAGTCCCTTTATTTCGACGATGAGGTAAGTTCATATGCAAATAAATGTCTTTAAATTGAATTATATATGTTTATTTGTCCTTGAATTACTATGAATGTTGAACGAGTAAATACAAGTAAGAATCGACGAAGTTATGATATCCGAAAGTCTCGTAAGAACCTTAGGAATAGTATAGGCTACAAATGTCATGACATTAGGTTACCGAGATGTGATTACATGTAAGACAATGTCTGGGAAATTAGCCTTATATTGTGATTATGTGTAAGACCATGTCTGGGACATTAGCATCATTAATCGATTTCATGTAAGACTCTGTCTAGGACAGTGGCATCGATCTGTGATAACATGTAAGACCATATCTGGGATATGGCATCGTACGAGCTATATGTGATTGTCGAGTACCCTTAATGATTCCGAACGGTTCAACAGGAAAAGTCAAGTTGAGAAAGAATGTGTGAATGAGTTAAGTGACTCAGGTACGTATGAGATTCATACAAGTAATGAAAAGGGAAGTATTTGATGAATTCAATTATGATATTGAATATGTGTACAATGAGAAAGGTTTGTGAACTTGTATGTGTTTAGCTATGCTTAGCATATTTGAATTGATATTCAAATATTCATATGATGACTTTATTTGTATATGGCTTACTAAGCTTTTAAAGCTTACTTTGTGTGTTCTTTCCCTATTTTATAGATTATTGAAGCTAGCTCGGACTTGGGGATCGTTGGGAAATGTCATCCAACTATCGAACATCTTGTTGGTACTTTTAAAGCTTTGTAAATATGGTATATGGCATGTATAGGCTAGTAGTTTGATGATAAGTTTTGAGATATGATATTAACCATTTGTATTGGCTTGTGAAATGATGTAAATGTTGGTGTATGGCCATTTAAGTTGGCTTGAATTAGGTGTTTGGTAAGTAATTCATGATGTATAAGTTGTCATATGTTTTGGTTTGTTTGGTATGGTTATATGGTTGCTCAAGTAACTAGCTGTCAATTGGTAAGTTAATGCTTGAATGATGAAATGTTGTGGCTTGGTTTTGAGATAATGAAATGGCATGATTAGAAGCGTGAAATATATGATAAGATGATGAGGAAATGCATTTAGAAAGTATGTAAGTTTGATGATTTTGGCATATTGATTAGGTATGTTTTTGTTATGGATTTGAGTAGTTAAGAGAATGGTTTATAAATGGCATGAAATGTGTATGAATTAGCATGTTTTGGCTGCCTATAAATGTATTGAAATGGTACCATATTGATTGCTAGGTGTGCTTGAGAAAAGGGTGGCAAATTGGCTTTGAAATAGCCTATTTTTGTCCACACGAGCAGAGGCACGAGCGTGTGTCTCAGCCACCCGTGTCTCTGTCGTGTGCGACACACAGTCATGCTACACGACAGTGTGTCACTTGGGGTACCCTTTCAAATTAAGTCAGTATATCCTACAGGTTTAACATGGTCTAGACACACGGGCGTGTTCATTGGCCGTGTGTGGCACACGGGCTGGCACATGGGCGTGTGGCTGGCCATAAGACCCAAGTCAGTGACCCCTCTAGTTTTCCCACGGCCATTTCACACAGGCGTGTCCTCGGCCGTGTGGTGCAAGTTATTATGTATGCCCTGTTTTCACACGGCCTGTGAGATTGGAGTGTCTGATGGTTGTGTGAGGAACACGGCCTGTTCACACAGGCGTGCAACCCCTGAAGGTATGAAAATTTTCTAAGTTTCCTAAAGTTTTCAAATGTTATCAGTTTAGTCCCGAACCTCTTCTAAGTATGTTTTAAGGCCTCGTAGAACCTTATAAGGGACCATGTGAATGTGTTGGATGGGTTATTTTTTTTATGTAAATGCATAAATGTATGTGAATGATGTGTATTGATCGGTAATGCCTCGTAACTCTATTCTGGAGTCAGATACGGGTTAGGGGTGTTGCACATTACTTCCTAGTAAACTAAGTGCTCTCAAATATATACTCAAGTTCAAGTTTTTACTTACTTAATCAAGTAATTAGGTTAAATAGTTAAAAAATGCGAGATGTCTATAAAGCCTAAACTTTTTCTAATATTCACACAAACAACCAATTGATAAAGTTAAAGAAAGAGATGTAAATAATAGAATAAAAGAAAAGATGGAGAATGCTCATGGGTTAATCAATGTAAAGGCATGATTTCGGAACAAGCTCCACTCGTGATAGTTTTACTTTAAAATAGGATCTTTCGATTAAGAAAACATAGAAATCACTAAGTAAAACATAAGAATGAAATAAAATCTAAAAGCTAAACAATAATCTCAGTTCAATCCCACATTGAGTTCGGTTATAATGGTTTTAATATATGAAAAAATTCAAAATACTATCATCATGCGCAGGGACTTCTGCGTCATGTAGAAGTCGTGTTGTAACATCTGCCATCATATTACAACATAGGACCTGTGTCGCGACACAGCAGGAGCGTGTCATTACAGAGTAGGGAGTTTCACTCTTAGATTTGTTTTTGCTTCTGTATTTGGTGTTGCGACATTAATGTCTTAGTGTCGAGACATAGGCAAAACTTTTGGCCTGAATGTGCATCTTTAGCTCTCAATTTGTCTTAGATAACCACATAACCTTACTAAAAAAACATATAACCAAAGTATAAAACATAAATATATACTAAAATGACTTGATTTAACTATTAAGCAAGCTAAAGTTACGTGAAAAAGGGACGTAAATAATAGTATAATTTGTGCTAGATCAATATCACAAATTGGTTCGATTTTCAAATTCTAAATTTTTTACTGTGCAAGAAAATCATTTTCGAATCGGGTTTTTTTTCCAACAGTTCAATATTGGTGCACACAAAAAGCTAGCGAGTACTTGTGCATTACAAAATGAAAGATATCTTTCAAGCTCAAAAATTATTTTCATTTGAGTGTTTTTTTTTTAATTTCACTCTTTCACTCACAATGTTTTTTATCACTAATCATGCTTTTATGCCACTCACTTTGCTTTTAATCCTCACATTGCTTTTATTCACTCAATTGTTTTTCGTTTTAGTATATTTAGCAAGAGTCTATATAAATGTTATCAAACAATCTCTTCTCTTTTCTCTCAAGAACAATTTGAAACTTTCATAATGTCTCTACCTAACTTTGAATATCCATGGCCCAATGTCAATTTCATAGTGCATTTTAAGATCAAGGATAGAGTAAGGTTGAGTTTTTAACTTAGTTTAGGCTCAAGATTTTAAAAAAAAAATATGTTCATCAAGAAAGGATAATTTGAGGCTTAAATCATGGGAATTAGGGTAACATAGCATCAAGGTTATTCATTTTGGCTCTTGGTGTTGGGAAATGTGCCTATATTGTAGTAAGCATGCAATTGTTTTCTATATATTTGAACGATGAATAAATAAATTTCACATTTCAATGTTATGTTTTTTTTTTTAAATTTTGTCTTTCATATTTTGCATGCATAGCGAAATTGTGGCAATCAAATATTAGCTCATTGATTGTCTAAGTTCAAATTGATGATAAGTGGCATTATAAGAACATTTACATTGCGAGAAAGACAACTTACTTCAGCAGATAATCTAAATGAATTTGTAGTCCAGTATAAGAATCAAGGAGCATTTGATTCAAATACCGAGAATGATTATTATTTAGCTACAATTCCAATTGGAGAGATGGTTAGTCTTGGTTAGCAATTGACTCCACATGTAGAGACACAGATGTATTCATTGGTAGAATGATACATTAGACTGAACCCAAGATGAATTAATTCTGAATCTTTTTGCGAATTAATTGACTTGTGACATTTATGGTGTGATTTACCTAAATCCTAAGTTAGTTACTGACCATGCATGTAACAACCCTTTTTTCAATGGTTTTGGGAATACAATTTTGACTAGTGAGTAAGTAATTTTATTTATTTTATATTTACAGGGTTATTATAGTGTCGTATTAAAATTTGGTTAAAAAATTTTATCGTTTAGATAGTTAACTAAGTAAAAATGACTAAATCGTAAAAGCTGCAAAACTCAATCACTATTAGTTTATTTGTACTGAATGGCTATTGAACCTTGAATTGAGGGGTTTAAAAGGTAAATATAACTTTTCTATTATAGTGGACGGTTTAAATGTGTTAATTTATGAAATTTTAGTTAAAGTAAAAAGGTAAAATGGTAATTAAGTTAATAAATAATTTAAACAAAACATGAACAAAGTCACCATCTTTCTTTTTTGTCTTTGGGGGATAATCAAAACTCCAGTGTTGAGTAGAGAAGCATTCATCTAAGCTTTAAGGCTCTTGCATGGTATGTATTTTAAGTTCATTTTTAGTGATTTTTATGTTTTTGAGATCGTTATAGTTTAATCTAGCTTATTCGGGGACTAATTCATAAAACTGTTAAATGTTTAGAATTATGTCATGGATGAATTTTTGATGTTCTTGAATTTTGATGATAGAATATTAAGCTTGATAGTTAAACATGACTATTTTGTAAAGTGATTTTTGTTAATTTTAAAGTTTAGGGATTAATTTTTTAAAATTGTACAATAATATGAAATTCTTATGGTAAAGTCATAAATGTGGGCTGTTTAGGAAACTTATGGAATTTGGCACAACGGTTTTAGGTTGATTTGTGATAAATGCGAAATTTTGATTTTAGGGGCTAAATTGAATAAAAGGTGAAATTTTAGTGTAAATGTGTAAAATGTCATTAAAGGGTCAATTGCATGAATTTAAACATTTTAATATGTTTAAATTGGTTAATTGAATTAAACTATTATATTTAGATCAAGAAACGGATCAGTCGATTGACAAACACGGGAATGGAAAGGTCATCGAGTAGTCGTCATTGCGTGTCGTTAACTATCATATTTTGGTAAGTTCGTATTACATTGATTATGTTGTTAATGTTTTAAATTAGTATGTGATTGATTTGTGAAATTGGATAATGCTGTTGTTTACTTATTGTTAATGAAATGGAAAGATAAAGTTGAGTATGAAATGTCTCGGAGAAAAAGAATAAGCCTGTGTGAACTTAGTGTATAGCTAGAATACAAATGACATGTTATTAGGGTGTAGTAGTCACTTTGTGCTGATGTATATTTAGAGGACATTAGTTTTTGGTGATTTCAATAGCAGGTACTTTGTACTGGTGTTTTCTTTAGCAGGCACTTTGTGTTAGTGTTTTATTTTGCAGGTACTATGTATTGGTGATGGATATCGTACCGATGGCTTGAGACCCTGCATGTGTTGTGGATTCTCTGAAGCTTGTGTGAGTAACATCATGTATTGATTAATATCATTATGTTAGCTCTTATGAGCATTACTCTCCCATGTATCCAAAGTTGATTTACTATTGTTCTCCGGGCAAAATATTTATCTATTAAGATGAAAAAGGAACAAGATAATACGGTGAATTATATATTGGTAAATGATTATTTGACATATGGTGTTTTGATGATATGAAATCGCCCAGGTTTAATTTCTTCGGGTAGTTGGAATGGTGAAATACGATAAAGGAATTATTAGCTTCATTGTTATGTACAATTTATATTAAAAATGACATGTATGATATGGTTGATTTTACAAACTCCCTAAGCTTTATGTAAGCTTACTTTAGTTGGTTTTCTTCTTTGTAGATCGTCGAACTTTCTGTACTGATTGGAGCATCGTTAGAGATCACACCATCCGGAAACTTATTCAATAGAAATTTATTTATTTTAGCCTGGTTATAAATGGCATGTAAATAGGAATTTGGTTATGTATGGTATAAAATTATGGTTATATGCTGTGCTTTTTGAAGATTATAGTGAATGTTTTGATACAAATCTTCTTGATATGTTGGCTGGTTGAAATATGTGATGGCGAATGAATGATCTTGTATTTAAAGGCATTTCTAATGGTTGTTTTGGTATGTTTATGTCAATAGGCAACTTGGAATTTTTGTGTTTAGTTGAAATGATCAATTTGGTCATGGTAAGGTATGAACTTAGGATAAGAAATTTGAGCATTTGATGATTTATATGGTTGAAATTTGGCACTTGATATCTAGAATTTGGATGATGATTGATAGAGTTTAACTTGTGGTACATGTTTTGGTTGAATGGTTGTTGTATATATTTGAATTAATGTGCCAATGAGGACATATTGGTTAGGCACATTGGTTGGTTGTGAATTGGAATATTTTTGCACATTTTGAATAGGTCTGAAAGTTTGTTATTGCATAGCTTGGTGTCTAAGTTTGGTATGTGAAACAACTTGTGTTTAAAGGTGTTTTTGGGCACACACGGCTTGGGGCACGGTCTGCCACACAACTGTGAGTCCCACATGGTTGCATGACACACCTCTTTAATTTTTGGTGTAGGATTGTCCACACAATCTCAAAGGGTTACACGGATTGGTGACACCGTCGTCTAACCATGAGTTACACGGGAAAAAAATATTACGTGATTTGGCCACTCAACCATGTCCTTGAGCCACACGGGTTGAACCCTATCACATGGCCATGTGACCCATATTTTCATTTTTTATTCAAAATTTTAACTATTTCATTTTAATCAAGAATTGTTTCTGGTATGTTTTAAATGTTTCATAAGTCAAGTTAGGTCCCGAGGTGATTGAATAGTATATAATTGAATGATTATGATTTATTCATTTTTCTTGAATAATTTTTATGATAAATTGTTAAGGTTTAATGTCGTAATGCCTTATAGTTCGTGTCGGGCGACCGGACCAAGTATAGGGTGTTAAAATGCATATAATTGAACTTGAAAATTAGACCTGGGATCATTAATTGGACCAAGGAGGCCAAAACCGATACCAAGACCCAAACATTGGTTGAATCGGGCCTAGTATGTGAAATCGAGTCAACGGCCCAATTGGTGGCTAGACTAGATTGGTCGGGTCGTCATTGGCCTGGATCGAACTAATAAAAATCAGACCAGCTCAGGTGCTGGCAGCTGTGATGATGACATTCCGGTGGTTAGAAAATGGTCGACGGTGGTGGGTCTTCGGTGTTTAAGCAGCGAAAGAATTACACTCCTGCTGGGACTCTACCGAAAAATTTGATTTCAGATTAACTGTAACGACCCCAAAGTTGGGGTTGTTGAAAAACATACTTCTGGGACCCTGCCTTTGTGTGTCAGGTTTAAAAATATTAATATTATAATGTTTGGAGTTTTCTTTAGAAGTTAATTGAAAAGTAAAGTAGTAAATTTAATTGATAGGGACTAGATTAATTATGAGAAAGAAATAGTTACAAGGACTATTGAGAAAATAACTCATTATTTATATTAGTCAAATGGAGTTAATGGATATATATAAATATATATGTATATATAGATATGTAGGTGATATCATTAATAGTTATTTAGGATGACTATTATGTGTTAGGTTAGTAAAAGAAATAGAAGAGTTAGTAGAAAAAAAAGAAAGAAAAGAAAGCTTTATCTTTGCTCTTGCATGCCAAAAATGGGGAGAAAGATTTTAGCCACTTTGTTCATTCTTTAAAGCTCAAATTGGTTAGTAAATTTTAGTTTTTGTTTCATGGATTTTGTGTTTTTTGAGTCCTAAGATAATGAGCTAGTTTACTCAAGTTGAAATTTTAAAAATGAATGGAAATTATGAAATTTTCCATAGATGCGAAACTCAAAAGTTTTGGGGTTATTTTGGTGAATACTAAATGTATTTGAGGTGATAATGTGAGTATAAGTTTTGTAGACTAAGTTGGTCATGTTGTGAGTGATATTATTGGTAAAATTTTTTAGATATTTGAATGTAGTAAACTCAAAGAGACATAGATAAATAGTTAAATTTTTGGTAAAAATAATGGATTGATTTGGTGGATTATATTTAGTTGGAATGCTTCTAAGTTAAATGTAAATGTTGAGGATTGAATGTGGTTAAATTCTATGTTTGGTATTAGGATCAAATTAAACAAGTGAGTAAATGTTGGGACAATTTTATAATAATAGTAGAAAATGTGATTGAATAAATGTAATTATTAAATTGATGAAATATAATTGTTTGAATGAAATTGTGGGCTTTGGTTAAGGAACAATCAATCAAACATGAATCGATGAAAAACGAAGGTGACTGAGTAGCTATCAGCTTCACTATTACGACTATTCTGTTAAGGTAAGTCCGTAGACTCGAACTTGATTTTACTTCTAATTACCATTTAAATTAAGTAATGTTAAATTTGCTCACGATATAAAATGTATCCGTATTATTGAATATTGTAAGGAATAAATGAGGAAAAATGTAGAAGTAAACAATTGTATAATTGCCGATACCTTCGACCAGCGTTGGGCGTAATATTTGTCAGCTTGTCTGACTAGTGCTGGGCACACAACCATCAATTAATCCGACTAGCGCTGGGCGCAATTCACCGTTGGTTTATCCAACTAGAGCTGGGCTCACAATTATTATCGTCGGTTAATCCGATTAGCATTGGGTGCAAATATTGTTGGTTTATCCAACTAGAGCTGGGATACATTAATTACTGTTGGTTAATTCGGCTAGCACTGGATGCAATCTCTTCTGCGAATTATCGCTAGGCACCGGGTGCCACATCTTTAACTGATATTACGATAAAGTTATTTGAATTATCGAGAGATTAGAATTCTTACTTGGCTAAGTTAGAAATTGATATTAATGGAGATTGGAATCGTGTTTAGCTAATAAATGGAACCTATTAATGATAAATTGATTTACATGTTGCAAGTTAGATAAATAGTAGAATTGGGCTTGGCATCCTACAGGAATCCCGTACTCAATGTTAGTTACGTTATCTTTTTGTGTGTTGGCATGTACCTAGGATACAAATTCAATAGTAGTGTCCTTTTTGTTTAGTGAGCTCTAGGGTAGTAGTTTTTGTAAATGTATATAATTGTAATGTAACACCCCTTACCCGTATTCGACACCGGAACAAGGTACGAGGCATTACCGGACGTAAACACAAGCAAACATACATTCCGAGTTGTAAATTTGGCACCAAATTAAAAATTTTTAACAATTAATCACGTCATCCCAAAAATGAGCCTACGAGGCCAAAAACATGCTTTGAAAGCTGTTCAGGACTAAACCAAGAACTTTAAAAAATTTTACAACACTTAGAAAAATTTTGCTTAAACAGGGGTCACACGGCCGTGTGGGCAGGCAGTGTGGTCACACATGCCCTTGTCCCAAACCCGTGTAACTCTTTGTTTGTCACCCAAGAATAAATTGAAGCCACACGACCAAGACACACGCCCGTGTCCCGAGGCCGTATTCTTCACAAGACTGAGACGCATGGCCGTGTCTCATGCCCGTGTGCTTGATCCTGAGCATTTTGTTTTGCAACAATTTAGGTGCAGGGGACACACGGCCGGATCACACACCCATGGGGCTGACCATGCGTCACACACGGCCTAGACACACACCCGTGTGTCTACCCGTGTGGAAAATAATAAGGCTATTTACCAAGACATTTGCCACCCTTATTCACACATACACTTACCCCAATTCAAAGGCACAAAACAATACATACTTAGGCTTACAACCGTGTTGCCAATATAAGCCAACTTACATGGCCAAATAGCAAAACAAGCCTTTGACAATTACAAGCCATTACATTGGCTAAAATCATATGATGCATATAACAAAATGACCAAGTCCCTATACATGCCATAACTCAAAATACTTGAATTTATCAATACCCAAAATGGTAGCTTGATAGTGTGAGAGGATCTCCGGCAATCTCCAACCCGAGCTAGCTTGACGACCCTATAAAACATGGGAAAGGAAGGGGGTAAGCTATTTAGCTTAGTATGTCCATACGAAAATAATAAGCAACTCTTATTAATCTTTTGTTAAGTCAAACAATTTAAACACAAGATAGTACAAATTGCTATGAATTTCACAGTTATAACTTATTCAGTCATATTATTTTTTCTATAAATTCACAAGCATAATTTAACATGTCTTGACATTAGCCTAACAACCATAATCTCTCCATTGTAGCCTATTACAACAATTAACAAATCATTTCAAACCTCATAGTAAACATGCACATCGATTATGTGTACTCATATTTTCAAGCATACATCTTAATATCTTTCAATTACCTAAACTTTTCCCTTCCAGTACTTTCATAACCATTTTAATAGGCAATTATGCCAATCTTTCCTCATTCACATATCCGATAAATCGCAATTTAAGTGAATAAAACACGCTATATCATAACCCAATTTGGCCCGAAAGCCAATAACACTATCTTCAACCAAATTTATCATGAATTTCATACATCACAAGTATAGACCAATAATCATAATGTTTTCACAAAATCATTCTCATGGAAATCATGAACTCACAATTTCATGAAGCCAATGCTTATAAACTTTACGTACATACCTGTAACAATTCGTAATACTTACAAGCTCTTTCTCTTCTTTGACATACCCATTAAATTTCCGGTTGAACCACTTGGAATACTAAAGGATACTCGGGAATCTTGTACATACAGTATCATACCAATGTCATATCCTAGATATGGTCTTACATGAAATCTTATATCGATGCGAATAGCCCAGCTATGGTCTTACACGAAGTTTCGTATCGATGCCATATCCCAGATATGGTCTTACACATAATCTTAGTAACCCTAATGTCATGATATTTGTATCCTATCTATTCCTAAGGTTCAACCGAGACTTTAGCTCTATTGAATCTTTGTCGGTCATTTCCGTAGTATTGTACTCAATAGCATTCACATTTTATTTCAATAATATAGCATTTACGACAATTATATTAATTAAGCATTTATACATATATAATTTAATGTTTATTAAAAATACGAACTTACCTCAGCCTAAAAATGGCGAAAATGACCTAACCGTCAAATACGCAATTTTCCTCGGTTCTAATTTCGAACCTCCTTTTTCTTGATCTATAATATCACATTTAACTTATTTAATCATTATACTATTCAAATTAGCCCAAAATCATAATATGGAAAAAATTACATTTTTACCCCTAAAGTTTCACATTTTTACATTTTAGTCCCTAGGCTCATAAAATGAAATGTACTCAATTTCTTCAATACCCATGCCTATCCGAGCCTTATACATCCACATTTTTTCTTTTATTCACGTTTTAACACCCATTTTACAACTTTTTAGGCATTTTCATCGAAAATCACTTAGCAAAAGTCGTTTACCAAACAACTAACATGTATTTTCTACCATTAAACATCAAAATAAAAAAAAATCCATCATGGGTAAAATTTTAGACTTTGATTATGTCTTAAATTAGTGGTAGAAGTAGATTAGATCATGTTACAAGGATTTCAAAAGCATAAAAATCATTAAAAACGGGCTAGAACAGACTTACAAAATAGCTTGGAAGCTTGAAAACCCTAGCCATGGTTTCTTCTTGTAAAATTCGACCATGGGAGGAAGATGGAACATACCTAACCATGTCCATTTTTATCCAAAAATTTAGGAAACTTTAGGAACATACCTAACCATGTCCATTTTTAGCCAAATTACTAAAATGCCCTTAATGAAAAACTTTAGGAACATAGCTAACCATGTCCATTTTTATCCAAAACATAACCAATGGTATAATTACCATTTAAGGACCTCCAATTTAAAATTTCATAAAAATTAGACACCTCTAGCTTATAGAACTCAAGTTTTGCACTTTTTACAATTTAGTCCTTTTGACCAAATTGAGTGCCCCAAACGAAAAAATTTTTGAACGAAATATTCACGAAATCATTCCATAAAACTATAGACCATAAAAATATAATAAAAAAAATTTTCTTTTCAAATTGTAGTCCCAAAACCATTGTTCCGACTAGACCCAAAATCGGGTGTTACATGTAAATACCTTGTTGACATCTTATACTATATTGAAAGTAATGTTCGTTTAAATGAATTGGTCATTTTATTGAACTATCTGTAAATACCTTGTTGACATCTTATACTATATTGAAAGTAATGTTCGTTTAAATGAACTGGTCATTTTATTGAACTATCTAGATTGTCTGTTTGATAGCATATTTGATGAATGTATATTTGAGACTTGGCAATTGCTAGATATGTGTGTATGCTTGAACTTGTTGAATTGGTACATTAAGTATAAATATGTTTCAGCAAGTATGTGATAAAATGAGCAAGTTGAGTGTTTGAATAAATGTCATGACATACCATGCATAAAACTTGGTTTTGGCATTGGTTTGAGAGTTATAAATTGGCTTGTATATGTGCTTGGGTGTTGTGTAGGTGAAAGACCAATTGGGTGAGAAAAGAGGCATGAAAATGACCTATTCGCATGGGCGTGTGGTTTGGCCGTGTGTCCCCTACACCTAAAATTCAAAAATTAAATTGTCCACATGGCCTAACACAAGGGCGTGTGGTTGGTTGTGTGACCCAAGTTAGAGAGTTATACGGTTAAGGACATGGTTGTGTGCCTCATTTCAAACACCCACATGGCTTGGGACACGGGCGTGTCATTTGGACATGTGAGACACACGACCTGGCCATACGGGTGTGTGTCCCCTGTTTCTTTGAAAATTTTATATGTTTTCTGAAAAATTTCTTGAGTACCCGATTTAGCCCCGAACTAATTTTAATGATTATTTTAGGCCTTGAGGGCTCATATTTGAGACCATATGAATGTTGATTAATAGTTTTTAAATTGATTGAGAAATGTACATGAAATGTTTAATTGATTGAGTTATAAGTCTGGTAAAGCTCTGTAACCTTGTACCGGTGCCGGATGCAGATTTAGGGTGTTACATTAACTATTCTAAAAACAATATTATGTTAATAGATTTAATATTGAATTTAATTTAATACTTCTCTTAATAGTATTTTATTAATTTAATATTAAGGTGATTATCTTAAAATTAAATTAAATTTAATGTTTATCTTGTATATAAATATTCTATTAATTTAATAAGATTTAATATTAAATTTAATATAATATTTATCTTAATCTAATATTTATCTTTATAAATATTATCTTAATTTAATATTAAAGTGATTAAGTTTAATCATAGCTGAATTCTCTAAACTCTCCCTATATAAAGAGAGCTTTGGGTCATTATTTTTCAAATACTTGAATTAAAGAGAAAGTTGTAGAGAGAAAATTCTCTGAAAAAATTATTTCAGAAAATTTCTAGAGATATTTTTCTTATTTACAACTTGACCCAAAAGTTTAGAGAAATTACAAAATTATCCCATTGGTAATTTTTGTGAAAATTTTTCTAATTCGAAGCGAGCCCATACTCGGCAAACGTGAGCTTGAGGATAACAGAGAAGACTACTCGATCGAAGCGTTCATCCTAGACGAATTGAAAAGGTACAATTTTGATTAAGTGCTTATTATTTTATTTATCACAACCAAGTTCTTGTTTTTGAATTTTTTTTAAAACTTTAGTTTTTTCCTAAATTTATTTTCAGTTGCGTTTTCTAAATCCAATTTTTCAACACTTGGCTAACCAAACAATGCATTAGGTGATCCCTGAACATTTCACAAAACACAATTTTGATCATTCCTACATTTACCCAAATGAATAACAATTGGTTCAAGCACTATTTATCTACAAGCATATATACAATATATATATCACTCGACACAAATCATACATATTTACTTAAAGAATAATTACTTCTAGTATATTATGTAATTTAACTTGTCGAACTAACTAATCTACTTTTAAAGGAACCAAATTATCTAACATCAATCGAAATTTATATGCTCAAAAGTTAAAATACATCATTCAAAATTAACAACCAATAATCTTAATGCCAACATATTTCAAGCACCATACAAGAAAAATAAAAAAAACTAAACAAAAATTTAAATTTTTTAAAGATTTTAAAAAATAAAAATAAAATATAAAACAGACAAACAAAATATATAAATTAAAAATCTATGTACACCCCACACTCAAGGTACACATTGTCCTCAATGTGTCCTTTACTGAGCCAAAAACACGTAACATGGATATCAGGGCCTCACTTAGCCTTCGATTTTCTGAGAATCGACTTATTATTTTTTGCAAAACATAGGAAAACATTTGGCAATTGGCCGTAATAAAGCAGTTGAAACTATTGTACCATTTTGACAAAGCAGGGTACTGCAAAACTATTTGCCAAACAAGCTATTCAAAGTGCATGAAAGAGTTCGTAAAATATATTCACAATAAGATTGCTCCAGAATACAAGACTATATATCACGCCAACCCAAAATGTACATATGCATGTTACACAAAAAAAAATAGGTGAGGCTAACAACAGAGGTCGCTTTTTCTAGCTGAGTCCATTTCACAAGCCCCCACGTTGTAGTATTACTTGAAAAAGGGAAAGAAAGGGAATAAGTTCGAAAGAACTTAGTGAGATCCAAAAATAAAATTGGTCAAGCCTTTCCAATCAAGTTTCAAGAGCAGGATCAATTGAACGTATATATACATATATAAATAACAATAAGTTAATTGACTTCACGCAGAGACAATTGGCTTTCTACCCTTTTACATACAACAATGGCGAACACTTATCCTTGGCGGATAGTATCTTCTAGCGAACACTATCATCCATTGAACATAGTTCACAATTACATTCCCAAAGAACATTTCCATTAACATCAATAGATACTTCACCTGGACGGACACAATACTACCAACTCCTGCCACTATCATCCCAAACATATTGGTTGACAGGTACTATACGCCTACTAAGCACAAATCCCCCTTCCATTCACCAAGAACATATCCTACAGATGGATGCACTCCATCCAAAACACAATAATAAGATTAAGACTTAACCCTTACCATGCAATGCAACTTCATATTCAAACATTCCTTTTTGGAAGTCTTATTACTCACTTCAAATATAAATAACATGCACTACATGCAACAAGCCTAATATTCACATTTTCTTACTGTGACATCCCTAACCCGTATTCGTCACCAGAATAGGGTTACGGAGCATTACCAGACTTATATCTTAAACAATCATACATTTAACATTCATTTCTCAAATCCAAAGAAAAGTCATCCAAATTCAATCATATAGTCGCTAACACGAGCCCTCAAGGCCTAAAATAAGCATTTAAAAGGGTTTGGGACTAAATCAAATACTTAATAATTTTTTTGAAAAATATAGAAAATTTCAAAGTACAGGGGACACACGCCCGAGTTGCCAGGTGGTGCGAACATTCGAAATGGGATCACATGGCCATGTCCCAACCCGTGTCCGACCCATGTAACTCACTGAATTGGGTCACACGACTAATCATACGCCCGTGTGATTAGCCCGTGTACCCTTCAAAATGGCCTCACACGCCCGTGTGTCAGGCCGTGTGCTAGGCCGTCTGAAGCTACTGACTTGGTTTCTAAATAAATACCAGGGGACACACAGCCTGTAACACCCCAAATCTAGCCTAGCCATTATGACTGAATCTAGCATGTCACATTAAAATGCTTTTTCGAAAAACTTTGTGTTATTAATATATCTTGCTTGAATGAGAAAAGCCCCTTTGTTTAATTCTAAAGTCTACTTAATTATTAATTAACCATTTTAAACCATTCTTACTTTTAAAACATGTTCGTTGCGGAAGGATTTCAACAATGTTGTGAAACCGTGATGTTTGTGAAAAAAGATATCATTTTGGAAAACCGTTCTACTTTTAACAGAAATAAATCGTAATAGTTAAAACCCCCAAATTAAAAGCTTAAAATTAGAGAAATGGCCTTATTACATCAAAAGCCCAAAGAGAGAATAATTTAAGTAATATAAAAGAAAATACGAATAATTAATGTCATTCGTAGTGTGGCCACCTTCGAGCCCTCCTTTACGTCAAACCGCCTACTGAGGATTACCTAAAAGAAATTTAAAAGTGGGGTGAGTTTACGAAAACTCAGTGTGCACAACCCTCATCGATCACAAAGCATGCATCACATCAATTTGGGCCTAAACCCGTTACAATAACGTTGGCACTTGGGCCATAGCCGCCCATAGTAGCCTCAGTTGGGCCTAAGCCCATGCACAATCAGAATTAGATCATGCAATGCACAAATACCCAACCAACCCTGCACTTCGTATCCCGTCCAACCCTACACTCCTGTGGGGATTTAATTGACCCACCCATCCCTACACTTTTGTTGTATCACCGGTTGCGGCACTAACCAATATCACAGCATAGCTACCAGTTACATAATTGACTTAAAGACATTGGTGGATCCACAGTCATCAAGCGACCATGCGACCCTAACAAAATATATACTTCCTCCAAATAAATGATCCTATCCCCCATGTAGCATAATATCAAACATGAATCGATGAAAAACGAAGGTGACTGAGTAGCTATCAGCTTCACTATTACGACTATTCTGTTAAGGTAAGTCCGTAGACTCGAACTTGATTTTACTTCTAATTACCATTTAAATTAAGTAATGTTAAATTTGCTCACGATATAAAATGTATCCGTATTATTGAATATTGTAAGGAATAAATGAGGAAAAATGTAGAAGTAAACAATTGTATAATTGCCGATACCTTCGACCAGCGCTGGGCGTAATATTTGTCAGCTTGTCTGACTAGTGCTGGGCACACAACCATCAATTAATCCGACTAGCGCTGGGCGCAATTCACCGTTGGTTTATCCAACTAGAGCTAGGCTCACAATTATTATCGTCGGTTAATCCGATTAGCATTGGGTGCAATTATTATTGGTTTATCCAACTAGAGCTGGGATACATTAATTACTGTTGGTTAATTCGGCTAGCACTGGATGCAATCTCTTCTACGAATTATCGCTAGGCACCGGGTGCCACATCTTTAACTGATATTACGATAAAGTTATTTGAATTATCGAGAGATTAGAATTCTTACTTGGCTAAGTTAGAAATTGATATTAATGGAGATTGGAATCGTGTTTAGCTAATAAATGGAACCTATTAATGATAAATTGATTTACATGTTGCAAGTTAGATAAATAGTAGAATTGGGCTTGGCATCCTACAGGAATCCCGTACTCAATGTTAGTGACGTTATCTTTTTGTGTGTTGGCATGTACCTAGGATACAAATTCAATAGTAGTGTCCTTTTTGTTTAGTGAGCTCTAGGGTAGTAGTTTTTGTAAATGTATATAATTGTAATGTAACACCCCTTACCCGTATTCGACACCGGAACAAGGTACGAGGCATTACCGGACGTAAACACAAGCAAACATACATTCCGAGTTGTAAATTTGGCACCAAATTAAAAATTTTTAACAATTAATCACGTCATCCCAAAAATGAGCCTACGAGGCCAAAAACATGCTTTGAAAGCTGTTCAGGACTAAACCAAGAACTTTAAAAAAATTTTACAACACTTAGAAAAATTTTGCTTAAACAGGGGTCACACGGCCGTGTGGGCAGGCAGTGTGGTCACACATGCCCTTGTCCCAAACCCGTGTAACTCTTTGTTTGTCACCCAAGAATAAATTGAAGCCACACGACCAAGACACACGCCCGTGTCCCGAGGCCGTATTCTTCACAAGACTGAGACGCATGGCCGTGTCTCATGCCCGTGTGCTTGATCCTGAGCATTTTGTTTTGCAACAATTTAGGTGCAGGGGACACACGGCCGGATCACACACCCATGGGGCTGACCATGCATCACACACGGCCTAGACACACGCCCGTGTGTCTACCCGTGTGGACAATAATAAGGCTATTTACCAAGACATTTGCCACCCTTATTCACACATACACTTACCCCAATTCAAAGGCACAAAACAATACATACTTAGGCTTACAACCGTGTTGCCAATATAAGCCAACTTACATGGCCAAATAGCAATACAAGCCTTTGACAATTACAAGCCATTACATTGGCTAAAATCATATGATGCATATAACAAAATGACCAAGTCCCTATACATGCCATAACTCAAAATACTTGAATTTATCAATACCCAAAATGGTAGCTTGATAGTGTGAGAGGATCTTCGGCAATCTCCAACCCGAGCTAGCTTGACAACCCTATAAAACATGGGAAAGGAAGGGGGTAAGCTATTTAGCTTAGTATGTCCATACGAAAATAATAAGCAACTCTTATTAATCTTTTATTAAGTCAAACAATTTAAACACAAGATAGTACAAATTGCTATGAATTTCACAGTTATAACTTATTCAGTCATATTATTTTTTCTATAAATTCACAAGCATAATTTAACATGTCTTGACATTAGCCTAACAACCATAATCTCTCCATTGTAGCCTATTACAACAATTAACAAATCATTTCAAACCTCATAGTAAACATGCACATCGATTATGTGTACTCATATTTTCAAGCATACATCTTAATATCTTTCAATTACCTAAACTTTTCCCTTCCAGTACTTTCATAACCATTTTAATAGGCAATTATGCCAATCTTTCCTCATTCACATATCCGATAAATCGCAATTTAAGTGAATAAAACACGCTATATCATAACCCAATTTGGCCCGAAAGCCAATAACACTATCTTCAACCAAATTTATCATGAATTTCATACATCACAAGTATAGACCAATAATCATAATGTTTTCACAAAATCATTCTTATGGAAATCATGAACTCACAATTTCATAAAGTCAATGCTTATAAACTTTACGTACATACCTGTAACAATTCGTAATACTTACAAGCTCTTTCTCTTCTTTGACATACCCATTAAATTTCCGGTTGAACCACTTGGAATACAAAAGGATACTCGGGAATCTTGTACATACAGTATCATACCAATGCCATATCCTAGATATGGTCTTACATGAAATCTTATATCGATGCGAATAGCCCAGCTATGGTCTTACACGAAGTTTCGTATCGATGCCATATCCCAGATATGGTCTTACACATAATCTTAGTAACCCTAATGTCATGATATTTGTATCCTATCTATTCCTAAGGTTCAACCGGGACTTTAGCTCTATTGAATCTCTGTCGGTCATTTCCGTAGTATTGTACTCAATAGCATTCACATTTTATTTCAATAATATAGCATTTACTACAATTATATTAATTAAGCATTTATACATATATAATTTAATGTTTATTAAAAATACAAACTTACCTCAGCCTAAAAATGGCGAAAATGACCTAACCGTCAAATACGCGATTTTCCTCGGTTCTAATTTCGAACCTCTTTTTTCTTGATCTATAATATCACATTTAACTTATTTAATCATTATACTATTCAAATTAGCCCAAAATCATAATATGGCAAAAATTACATTTTTACCCCTAAAGTTTCACATTTTTACATTTTAGTCCCTAGGCTCATAAAATAAAATGTACTCAATTTCTTCAATACCCATGCCTATCCGAGCCTTATACATCCACATTTTTTCTTTTATTCACGTTTTAACAGCCATTTTACAACTTTTTAGGCATTTTCATCGAAAATCACTTAGCAAAAGTCGTTTACCAAACAACTAACATGTATTTTCTACCATTAAACATCAAAATAAAAAAAAATCCATCATGGGTAAAATTTTAGACTTTGATTATGTCTTAAATTAGTGGTAGAAGTAGATTAGATCATGTTACAAGGATTTCAAAAGCATAAAAATCATTAAAAACGGGCTAGAACAGACTTACAAAATAGCTTGGAAGCTTGAAAACCCTAGCCATGGTTTCTTCTTGTAAAATTCGACCATGGGAGGAAGATGGAACATACCTAACCATGTCCATTTTTATCCAAAAATTTAGGAAACTTTAGGAACATACCTAACCATGTCCATTTTTATCCAAAACTTAACCAATGGTATAATTACCATTTAAGGACCTCCAATTTAAAATTTCATAAAAATTAGACACCTCTAGCTTATAGAACTCAAGTTTTACACTTTTTACAATTTAGTCCTTTTGACCAAATTGAGTGCCCCAAACGAAAAAATTTTTGAACGAAATATTCACGAAATCATTCCATAAAACTATAGACCATAAAAATATAATAAAAAAATTTTCTTTTCAAATTGTAATCCCAAAACCATTGTTCCGGCTAGACCCAAAATCGGGTGTTACATGTAAATACCTTGTTGACATCTTATACTATATTGAAAGTAATGTTCGTTTAAATGAACTGGTCATTTTATTGAACTATCTGTAAATACCTTGTTGACATCTTATACTATATTGAAAGTAATGTTCGTTTAAATGAACTGGTCATTTTATTGAACTATCTAGATTGTCTGTTTGATAGCATATTTGATGAATGTATATTTGAGACTTGGCAATTGCTAGATATGTGTGTATGCTTGAACTTGTTGAATTGGTACATTAAGTATAAATATGTTTCAGCAAGTATGTGATAAAATGAGCAAGTTGAGTGTTTGAATAAATGTCATGACATACCATGCATAAAACTTGGTTTTGGCATTGGTTTGAGAGTTATAAATTGGCTTGTATATGTGCTTGGGTGTTGTGTAGGTGAAAGACCAATTGGGTGAGAAAAGAGGCATGAAAATGACCTATTCGCATGGGTGTGTGGTTTGGCCGTGTGTCCCCTACACCTAAAATTCAAAAATTAAATTGTCCACATGGCCTAACACAAGGGCGTGTGGTTGGTTGTGTGACCCAAGTTAGAGAGTTATACGGTTAAGGACATGGTTGTGTGCCTCATTTCAAACACCCACATGGCTTGGGACACGGGCGTGTCATTTGGACATGTGAGACACAAGACCTGGCCATACGGGTGTGTGTCCCCTGTTTCTTTGAAAATTTTATATGTTTTCTGAAAAATTTCTTGAGTACCCGATTTAGCCCCGAACTAATTTTAATGATTATTTTAGGCCTTGAGGGTTCATATTTGAGACCATATGAGTGTTGATTAATAGTTTTTAAATTGATTGAGAAATGTACATGAAATGTTTGATTGATTGAGTTATAAGTCTGGTAAAGCTCTGTAACCTTGTACCGGTGCCGGATGCAGATTTAGGGTGTTACATTAACTATTCTAAAAACAATATTATGTTAATAGATTTAATATTGAATTTAATTTAATACTTCTCTTAATAGTATTTTATTAATTTTATATTAAGGTGATTATCTTAAAATTAAATTAAATTTAATGTTTATCTTGTATATAAATATTCTATTAATTTAATAAGATTTAATATTAAATTTAATATAATATTTATCTTAATCTAATATTTATCTTTATAAATATTATCTTAATTTAATATTAAAGTGATTAAGTTTAATCATAGCTGAATTCTCTAAACTCTCCCTATATAAAGAGAGCTTTGGATCATTACTTTTCAAATACTTGAATTAAAGAGAAAGTTGTAGAGAGAAAATTCTCTGAAAAAATTATTTCAGAAAATTTCTAGAGATATTTTTCTTATTTACAACTTGACCCAAAAGTTTAGAGAAATTACAAAATTATCCCATTGGTAATTTTTGTGAAAATTTTTCTAATTCGAAGCGAGCCCATACTCGGCAAACGTGAGCTTGAGGATAACAGAGAAGACTACTCGATCGAAGCGTTCATCCTAGACGAATTGAAAAGGTACAATTTTGATTAAGTGCTTATTATTTTATTTATCACAACCAAGTTCTTGTTTTTGAATTTTTTTTAAAACTTTAGTTTTTTCCTAAATTTATTTTCAGTTGCGTTTTCTAAATCCAATTTTTCAACACTTGGCTAACCAAACAATGCATTAGGTGATCCCTGAACATTTCACAAAACACAATTTTGATCATTCCTACATTTACCCAAATGAATAACAATTGGTTCAAGCACTATTTATCTACAAGCATATATACAATATATATATCACTCGACACAAATCATACATATTTACTTAAAGAATAATTACTTCTAGTATATTATGTAATTTAACTTGTCGAACTAACTAATCTACTTTTAAAGGAACCAAATTATCTAACATCAATCGAAATTTATATGCTCAAAAGTTAAAATACATCATTCAAAATTAACAACCAATAATCTTAATGCCAACATATTTCAAGCACCATACAAGAAAAATAAAAAAAACTAAACAAAAATTTAAATTTTTTATAGATTTTAAAAAATAAAAATAAAATATAAAACAGACAAACAAAATATATAAATTAAAAATCTATGTACACCCCACACTCAAGGTACACATTGTCCTCAATGTGTCCTTTATTGAGCCAAAAACACGTAACATGGATATCAGGGCCTCACTTAGCCTTCGATTTTCTGAGAATCGACTTATTATTTTTTGCAAAACATAGGAAAACATTTGGCAATTGGCCGTAATAAAGCAGTTGAAACTATTGTACCATTTTGACAAAGCAGGGTACTGCAAAACTATTTGCCAAACAAGCTATTCAAAGTGCATGAAAGAGTTCGTAAAATATATTCACAATAAGATTGCTCCAGAATACAAGACTATATATCACGCCAACCCAAAATGTACATATGCATGTTACACAAAAAAAATAGGTGAGGCTAACAACAGAGGTCGCTTTTTCTAGCTGAGTCCATTTCACAAGCCCCCACGTTGTAGTATTACTTGAAAAAGGGAAAGAAAGGGAATAAGTTCGAAAGAACTTAGTGAGATCCAAAAATAAAATTGCTCAAGCCTTTCCAATCAAGTTCCAAGAGCAGGATCAATTGAACGTATATATACATATATAAATAACAATAAGTTAATTGACTTCACGCAGAGACAATTGGCTTTCTACCCTTTTACATACAACAATGGCGAACACTTATCCTTGGCGGATAGTATCTTCTAGCGAACACTATCATCCATTGAACATAGTTCACAATTACATTCCCAAAGAACATTTCCATTAACATCAATAGATACTTCACCTAGACGGACACAATACTACCAACTCCTGCCACTATCATCCCAAACATATTGGTTGACAGGTACTATACGCCTACTAAGCACAAATCCCCCTTCCATTCACCAAGAACATATCCTACAGATGGATGCACTCCATCCAAAACACAATAATAAGATTAAGACTTAACCCTTACCATGCAATGCAACTTCATATTCAAACATTCCTTTTTGGAAGTCTTATTACTCACTTCAAATATAAATAACATGCACTACATGCAACAAGCCTAATATTCACATTTTCTTACTGTGACATCCCTAACCCGTATTCGTCACCAGAATAGGGTTACGGAGCATTACCAGACTTATATCTTAAACAATCATACATTTAACATTCATTTCTCAAATCCAAACAAAAGTCATCCAAATTCAATCATATAGTCGCTAACACGAGCCCTCAAGGCCTAAAATAAGCATTTAAAAGGGTTTGGGACTAAATCAAATACTTAATAATTTTTTTGAAAAATATAGAAAATTTCAAAGTACAGGGGACACACGCCCGAGTTGCCAGGTGGTGCGAACATTCGAAATGGGATCACATGGCCATGTCCCAACCCGTGTCCGACCCATGTAACTCACTGAATTGGGTCTGTAACAGCCCTAATTTGACCCTAGTCGGAATGTGGTTTCGGGACCACAAAACCGAGTCATAAAATTTAGTTAAAATTTTATTTGCATATCTTATATGTGTGATAGTACTTGTACAAAAATTTGATGTTTTAATTTTATATTAGGAATGTGAATTTTGCTTGAAAGGATCTAGTTGAAAGACTTGGAAAATTATGATAGGTAAATAAGTAAGGACGAAATAGTATTAAAGTGGGAAAGTGTTGTCCTTGCATGTCAAATTAGCCAAACTAAAGCATAGTGGCCGGCCATGCTATGGGTGGAAACATGTCTCCAACATGTTATGCTAGTGATGTATGTTAAGAAAAATAAAATAATGAGCATGGTGATTAAATAATGAAAGGAAGGGTGATGAAAAAAAAATAATATGGTCTCATCCATACCCCCTTGTTGCCGTGAATTGAAGAAAGAAAACAAAAAAAAAGTGTTCATTCTTGAACATCCTTGGCCGAATAGAGGAAAGAAAGGAAGGGGAAAAGCTTGAGAAAATCGGCTATGGTGGTTTGCTAAACTAAGGTATGTTTGATGTTGTCCTTGAGATGCATGCATGTTTTAGTAATTGACTTGAGTTCTAAATAGCCCATGTTCAAATCTTGAATCTTGTTGATAACATGAGCAATCGGTCATGAGAAAGTGTTCAAGAAATGGTTGTTGTTCATGTTATTTGGATGAGAAATGGTGAGTTTTGTTGTTTCATGTTAAAGTTAGGTGAATGATGATAGAGGATTGTTTTAACTATAAAAAGAATCGGCTACCTTGTTATGAGCTAGGGCCGAATGTGAGTTTGGTTGTGTTTGAATATTACATGCTTGGTAGAATGGTGGATGAAGGTGCCGAATGTATGTTGGATTGATAGAGTCTCCAAATTGATTTTATGTGTGTATGCATGACCGAGTATACGTGGTCACATGAGTAAGGAAATGAGTTATTTGATATGTGGTAAAAGTTAAGTACTAAATCGAAGGTTGCTAAAATTGCCATTTCTTTAGCCGAATATGTGTTTGATCAATGAAGGAATTGTTGAAGAATATAGGTGAACTTGGTGAGAGTATTCGGCTTAGTGTATAAATGATATAAAGATTTTAGGAAATTGTTTTGGATAGGTGTATGTATGATTAAGTATATTCAGCAATATACTTAAAGTGGGTACATGATATTACATTATAATTATTGAGCTTAAGTATATGGATATGTGTATATGTGGTCATATAATGACATTTTGGTTTGAAAATTTAATGATATGTGATTGCCGAATGTGATAAATAAATTCATGTTATTGGGTTAAATATTGAATACTCTTATTTGTATTATTTAAGCTCAAGAACCTAAAGGAGAGGCGTCCAACAAGGGGAAATCGAAGGTCATCGAGTAGCCGACTCGGAATTATTTTACCCAACATAAAGTAAGTCATTAAGCATATAGTTGGTATTAATTCAAATGGTCATAACGTTTATGTAATGATGCTGAATGGAATGAATAAATATATATATGCATGTACGTATGTGATGATGAAAGTGTTGAATGAAAAGAAAAGAGGTGAGATGTATTGAGTTGTTGATCTCGGCACTAAATGTGCGGGTATAAACATTTATGACCATGAGATTGGCGCTACGTGTGCGGGTTTAAATTGTGCAGCACTAAGTGTGCGAATTGACTATGTAGCACTAAGTGTGCGAGTTTGACTATGTAGCACTAAGTGTGCGAGTTTGACTATGTAGCACTAAGTGTGCGAGTTTGACTATGTAGCACTAAGTGTGCGAGTTGACTATGTAGCACTAAGTGTGCGAGTTTGATTATGTAGCACTAAGTGTGCGAGTTGATTATATAGCACTGAGTGTGCGGACTTAATATATATTCTTGAATCATTATGGACACTAAGTGTGCGACGCTATTGAGTCGATCACGGACAGCGGATCGGGTAAGTATCTTGAGCTCATGGCTAATAGGTGCTATGTCTATATTTGGAGTTGAGCTTGGTAAGTTTGAACCCATGTGACGAATATACTTGAAGTCACGTACATAAGATTTATCGTGGAATGGGTGAAAGGCCGTTTAGTTGTATGATTGTAACGAAAATAAAATGATTTATGAAAATGCCTCGAATATCCTATTGATGAGTATATGGAATGTAAATGCATGATTTGGTATGAGATTGAACCGATAGGTCGGAGGAACTATGGTATGGTTCGGTATGGATGGAGTAACTAGCCTCGTTCCATTTTGTTTCCTCTTGTGATAATGTTATTAATGGATGGTAGTGTATTGCTTATGACTTACTGAGTTATAAACTCACTCGGTGTTTCCTTGTCACCTATTCTAGGTTTCTTGGACTCGTCTCTTTTTGCGTGGTCGGGCCGTCATCGAAGTCATCACACTGGATAGCGAGTTTTGGTACTTTCTTCTTAGTTGGCTTAGGAGAACATTTCGGCATGTATAGGCTATTATGTTGTGTTTGAACTTTGGTATGTAATCTTTTAGCCATGCGAAAATGGCATAAATGTTCGGTTGGGTTTGGATTCATAACGTTAGGTCGCAAATCTTGATAATTCGACCTTTTTATGCCATACGTCATGGTTGATTATTTTGGTGTTAAAATTCATGATATGGCAATAGTGTAGTAGGGGGAAGTTTGACAATGATTAGCCTTTGGCATGGTTAGTCATGATCATAATTTGTGATATGCATGATGAATTATTAGTTAGATCAAGGAGTAAACACGAAGTGGGCATAGTTGCTTTCGTAACAGATGCTGGCAGCAGCAGTGACATGAGATTGAAAAATCACTAAAAATAGTAGGAGTGGAATTAATTGATGAATAAATTATGTAATCGAAGTTCGATGAGTCTATTTTCATATAGAAGTAACGAAAGGATCATATGGACAGTATGTTAAGAGATAATCAGGTTCTCGTGGGACAGGGCCAGAACAGTTTCTGGATTCCCTGCTCCGACTTTGGAAATTCATTATAAATTAACCATAGATAATTAGGAGTCATACCATATATTTATAGATTCCTCTCTGAGTCTAGTTTCTATAGAAACAAACGGCATCAGTATGGAAGTTCTGTACAGGGAGATATCCAGGTCGTAATGCGCAAAGGTCAGTGTAGTCGACCCCAGTAACATGGGAGACTTTGACTAATAAACTGTACTAATTGGCCCAACCAAAAATTCTAGAAAAAAATATGAAGATGGGAATATGAGTCTAGTTTCAGGAAAAATTCACGGAACTGGATTTTCAGTTCCAGAGCTCAAGATATGATTTTTAAATTGACTAGTACGCAGATTGACAGCTTGTCTGGAAAAATTTTAATAAGTGGTTTGAAGTCTGTTAACACCTCGTGTTCGACTCCGGCGACGGCCTCGGGTTCGGGGTGTTACACTTGATTGGTATCAGAGCCATGGTTTAGTCGGTTCTAGGACTACCATAGCGCGTATGAGTCTAGCTATACATGCCTTAATGTTAATGTTTAAATGTGTGATGACTTCTGACGGTTAAAATGTTTTTGTTTTGATTAGTAAATGGACCCCGGTGTAGAAGGAACCTTAGAGGATGACGTTGAGAGCGTAGCGGCTGCTCCTGCACAAGGGACAACGCCTGTTGAACCTCAGTCATCTGCGAATAATCAAGGTGAGGGGGCTAAACAAGCCTTCTTTACCATGATGAATGAATGGGTCGCGCAGTATGCCCGAACCAATCCGGCTGTCCAACAATTCCCGAATTTGAATAATCCACCCCCGGAGCCAGTAATGCCATCAGTTACTGATCCTGTGAGGCTGAGTAAGCCACCTGTAGACTTGATTAGGAAGCGCAGGGCTGAGGAGTTCAGGGCCATAGTTACTGATGATGCTGAAAGGGCCGAGTTCTGGCTTGATAACACCATTCGGGTGTTTGATGAACTGTCATGCACACCCGATGAATGTCTAAAGTGTGCTATATCCTTGTTGCGGGACTCAGCCTACTATTAGTGGAGGACCCTGATTTCCATAGTCCCAAACGAACGAGTAACTTGGGACTTCTTTCAGACGGAATTTCGAAAGAAATATATTAGTCAACGGTTCATTGATCAAAAGCGTAAGGAATTCTTGGAACTCAAGCAAGGCCGTATGACAGTATCTGAATACGAACATGAATTCGTAAGACTCAGTAGGTATGCCTGGGAGTGTGTAGCTGATGAGGTTGCTATGTGCAAAAGATTCGAAGAAGGATTGAATGAGGATTTAAAGCTACTAATGGGTATTTTGGAAATAAAAGAATTCGTAACACTAGTCGAACGAGCCTACAAGGCGGAAGAACTTGGAAAGGAGAAGAAGAAGGCTGAATTTGAAGCTAGAGACTACCGTAAAAGATCGACGGGTAAAGCCCCGTTCTCAGCCGTAAAGAAGTTCAGGGAGGACACTAATAAGTCGAAGACGACTGCGGGAATTTCCATCAGAGCAAGACCATCGACGGACTCCCGAGCTACTTCGGTAGCTAGTGTGGGCAATAATCGTCTACAGAAACCTGAATGTCCCCAATGTGGAAGACGACACATAGGTGAATGTTGGGGTAAGTCTATTAACAGGGCCTGTTACGGATGTGGTTCGAAGGACCACTTCATTAGAGATTGCACGGAGCTTGATGAGAAGAATAAGATTCAAGGTGCAAGACCTAGTGGAGTGACAACTAGAGGTAGACCACCGAGAATTTTAGGAGGTAGGGGTGGTAGTCAGAGAGGGGCCTCTGATACGGCTGTTCGAGCCGAGAACCGCACTCCTGCTAGAGCATATGCCATCCGCGCACGAGAGGAGGCATCCTCCCCTGACGTCATCACTGGTACCTTCACTCTCTTTGATACTAATGTGATTGCATTGATTGACCCTGGCTCTACTCATTCATATGTATGTGAAACCTTAGCATCCAGTAAGACTCTACCTGTTGAGTCTACTGAGTTCGTAATTCGGGTGTCAAATCCCTTGGGTCGTTACGTGCTTGTCGACAAAGTGTGTAAGAGATGTCCCCTAGTAATTCGAGGTTCTTGTTTTCCGGCGGACTTGATGCTTTTGCCGTTTGATGAATTTGATGTTATTCTTGGTTTGGATTGGCTGACCGCGCATGATGCGGTTGTAAATTGCAAAAGCAAGACTATTGATTTGAGGTGCGCAAATAACGAGGTAATCCGAGTTGAGTCTACGGATTTGAAGGGGTTGCCAGTTGTAATATCAGCAATGTTGGCCCAGAAATATGTAAGAAAAGGGTGCGAAGCATACCTTGCGTATGTACTTGATGATAAATAATTAGAAAAGAAACCCGAATCTGTGCGGGTGGTTTGTGAATACCCGGATGTTTTTCCTGAAGAATTGCCGGGTTTGCCACCTGTTCGGGAGATAGAGTTTGGTATTGAGCTTGTACCTGGAACTGTGCCAATTTCGATAGCTCCGTATCGTATGGCACTAACCGAGTTAAAAGAGTTGAAAGCTCAGTTGCAAGAATTGACGGATAGAGGTTTCGCTCGACCAAGTTCTCACCTTGGGGTGCACCAGTATTGTTTGTGAAAAAGAAGGACGGAACCATGAGGTTGTGCATTGACTATCGTCAACTGAATAAAGTGACGATAAAGAACAAATATCCATTGCCGCGCATCGATGATTTGTTCGACCAACTGAAGGGAGCCACAGTGTTCTCGAAAATAGATTTGAGATCGGGCTATTATCAGTTACGAATTCGAGATTCGGACATACCCAAAACTGCCTTCAGAACGAGATATGGTCACTACGAATTCTTAGAGATGCCGTTTGGGCTCACTAATGCCCCTGCGGTATTTATGGATTTGATGAATCGGATCTTCAGACCATATTTGGATCGGTTCGTAGTTGTGTTCATTGATGACATCTTGGTCTATTCAAGAGATGAGACTGAACATGCTGAACACCTGAGATTAGTGTTGCAAATTTTGCGGGATAAGCAGTTATATGCTAAGTTCAGTAAGTGTGAGTTCTGGTTAAGAGAGGTTAGCTTCTTGGGTCATGTGGTATCCGCATCGGGTATTCGAGTTGACCCGAACAAAATCTCAGCCATACTTAACTGGAAACCTCCGAGAAATATTACTGAGGTTCGGAGCTTTTTGGGGCTCGCCAATTATTACCGACGATTTGTCAAAGGTTTCTCGATGATAGCCACACCAATGACGAAGCTACTTCAAAAGGATGTTAAGTTCGAATGGACGGAGAAATGTCAGAAAAGTTTCGATCAACTGAAAACTTATTTGACTGAAGCTCAAATTTTAGTGCAACCTGAATCAGGCAAAGAGTTTGTCATTTATAGTGACGCATCCCTACTCGGGTTGGGTTGCGTATTGATGCAAGAAGGTCGAGTTGTGGCCTATGCGTCGAGACAATTGAAGCCACACGAGAGAAATTATCCGACCCATGATCTCGAACTAGCTGCCATCGTATTTGCTTTGAAAATATGGCGACATTATTTGTTTGGTGAGAAGTGCCATGTATTTTCGGATCACAAAAGTCTCAAATATTTGATGACTCAAAGAGACTTAAATCTGCGACAAAGACGTTGGCTTGAGTTGTTGAAAGATTACGAACTTGTCATTGATTACCACCCGGGAAAGGCTAATGTGGTTGCGGACGCCTTAAGCCGGAAATCGCTGTTTGCTTTACGAGCGATGAATGTGCACTTGTCTGTTCTACCCGACAATGTGTTAGTAGCTGAATTAAAAGCCAAACCATTGTTGATTCATCAAATTCGTGAAGCCCAAAAAGTTGATGATGAATTGGTTGCAAAACGGGCTGAGTGTGTTCTGAAGAAGGAATCGGAGTTTCGAATGGATGATGATGATTGTTTGAGGTTTAGAAGTCGTTTGTGTGTTCCAAGGAATTCGGAACTTATTTTGATGATTTTGAATGAGGCTCATAGTGGCCGAATGTCTATCCACCTGGGTAGTACTAAAATGTACAACGATCTAAAACGTCAATTTTGGTGGCCGGGCATGAAACGAGACATTTCGGAATTTGTTTTAAGGTGTTTAATATGTCAACAAGTGAAAGTGGAACATCAAGTGCCTTCGGGATTACTTCAGCCAATCATGATACCTGAATGGAAATGGGATCGAGTCACGATGGATTTTGTATCTGGGTTACCATTGTCGACGAGTAAGAAAGATGCGATTTGGATTGTTGTCGATAGACTGACTAAGTCGGCTCACTTTATCCCTGTATGTACGGATTTTTCATTGGATAAACTAGCCGAATTGTATGTTTCTCAGATTGTGAGATTACATGGAGTACCTATTTCTATCGTGTCGGATAGAGATCCGAGATTCACCTCGCGATTTTGGAAGAAATTGCAAGAAGCTTTGGGTACCAAGCTGCATTTTAGCACCGCTTTTCATCCCCAAACCGATGGTCAATCCGAGCGGATAATTCAGATACTCGAGGATATGCTGAGATGCTGCATCCTTGAGTTTAGTGGTTCATGGGAACGGTATGTACCTTTGATTGAATTCGCTTACAACAATAGTTTTCAATCAAGTATTAAGATGGCACCTTACGAGGCTTTGTACGGTCGTAAATGCCGTACACCATTGTTTTGGACCGAGCTCGGTGAAAGTAAAGTTTTCAGAGTTGATTTGATTAAAGATGCCGAACAGAAAGTAAAGGTAATCTGCGAAAGTCTGAAGGCAGCCACAGATCGTCAGAAATCGTATGCGGATCTGGAACGAAAGGACATTGAATATCAGGTTGGGGATAAAGTGTTCCTTAAAATTTCGCCTTGGAAAAAGGTACTTAAGTTTGGCCGTAAGGGAAAGTTGAGCCCGAGATTCATTGGGCCGTACAAAATCTCCGAACGAGTGGGGCCAGTTGCGTATAGATTGATTTTGCCCCCTGAGCTTGAAAAGATTCATGATGTCTTTCATGTTTCGATGCTTCGACGCTATCGATCTGATCCATCGCATATAATTAGCCCATCAGAGGTTGAAATTCAAGCCGATATGAGTTATGAAGAAGAACCGATACGTATCCTAGCTCGTGAAGTGAAGGAGTTGCGAAACAAAAGGGTTCCGTTAGTGAAGGTGTTATGGCTCAAACATGGGATTGAGGAAGCTACTTGGGAACTGAGAGCTCGATGAAAGAACGATACCCAAACCTATTTACCGGTAAGATTTTCGGGGACGAAAATTTCTTAAGTGGGGGAGAGTTGTGACAGCCCTAATTCGACCCTAGTCGGAATGTGGTTTCGGGACCACAAAACCAAGTCATAAAATTTAGTTAAAATTTTATTTGCATATACTTGTACAAAAATTTGATGTTTTAATTTTATATTAAGAATGTGAATTTTGCTTGAAAGGATCTAGTTGAAAGACTTGGAAAATTATGATAGGTAAATAAGTAAGGACCAAATAGTATTAAAGTGGGAAAGTGTTGTCCTTGCATGTCAAATTAGCCAAACTAAAGCATAGTGGCCGGCCATGCTATGGGTGGAAACATGTCTCCAACATGTTATGCTAGTGATGTATGTTAAGAAAAATAAAATAATGAGCATGGTGATTAAATAATGAAAGGAAGGGTGATGAAAAAAAAATAATATGGTCTCATCCATACCCCCTTGTTGCCGTGAATTGAAGAAAGAAAACAAAAAAAAAGTGTTCATTCTTGAACATCCTTGGCCGAATAGAGGAAAGAAAGGAAGGGGAAAAGCTTGAGAAAATCGGCTATGGTGGTTTGCTAGACTAAGGTATGTTTGATGTTGTCCTTGAGATGCATGCATGTTTTAGTAATTGACTTGAGTTCTAAATAGCCCATGTTCAAATCTTGAATCTTGTTGATAACATGAGCAATCGGTCATGAGAAAGTGTTCAAGAAATGGTTGTTGTTCATGTTATTTGGATGAGAAATGGTGAGTTTTGTTGTTTCATGTTAAAGTTAGGTGAATGATGATAGAGGAGTGTTTGAACTATAAAAAGAATCGGCTACCTTGTTATGAGCTAGGGCCGAATGTGAGTTTGGTTGTGTTTGAATATTACATGCTTGGTAGAATGGTGGATGAAGGTGCCGAATGTATGTTGGATTGATAGAGTCTCCAAATTGATTTTATGTGTGTATGCATGACCGAATATACGTGGTCACATGAGTAAGGAAATGAGTTATTTGATATGTGGTAAAAGTTAAGTACTAAATCGAAGGTTGCTAAAATTGCCATTTCTTTAGCCAAATATGTGTTTGATCAATGAAGGAATTGTTGAAGAATATAGGTGAACTTGGTGAGAGTATTCGGCTTAGTGTATAAATGATATAAAGATTTTAGGAAATTGTTTTGGATAGGTGTATGTATGATTAAGTATATTCGGCAATATACTTAAAGTGGGTACATGATATTACATTATAATTATTGAGCTTAAGTATATGGATATGTGTATATGTGGTCATATAATGACATTTTGGTTTGAAAATTTAATGATATGTGATTGCCGAATGTGATAAATAAATTCATGTTATTGGGTTAAATATTGAATACTCTTATTTGTATTATTTAAGCTCAAGAACCTAAAGGAGAGGCGTCCAACAAGGGGAAATCGAAGGTCATCGAGTAGCCGACTCGGAATTATTTTACCCAACATAAAGTAAGTCATTAAGCATATAGTTGGTATTAATTCAAATGGTCATAACGTTTATGTAATGATGCTGAATGGAATGAATAAATATATATATATGCATGTACGTATGTGATGATGAAAGTGTTGAATGAAAAGAAAAGAGGTGAGATGTATTGAGTTGTTGATCTCGGCACTAAATGTGCGGGTATAAACATTTATGACCATGAGATTGGCGCTACGTGTGCGGGTTTAAATTGTGCAGCACTAAGTGTGCGAATTGACTATGTAGCACTAAGTGTGCGAGTTTGACTATGTAGCACTAAGTGTGCGAGTTTGACTATGTAGCACTAAGTGTGCGAGTTTGACTATGTAGCACTAAGTGTGCGAGTTGACTATGTAGCACTAAGTGTGCGAGTTTGATTATGTAGCACTAAGTGTGCGAGTTGATTATATAGCACTGAGTGTGCGGACTTAATATATATTCTTGAATCATTATGGACACTAAGTGTGCGACGCTATTGAGTCGATCACGGACAGCGGATCGGGTAAGTATCTTGAGCTCATGGCTAATAGGTGCTATGTCTATATTTGGAGTTGAGCTTGGTAAGTTTGAACCCATGTGACGAATATACTTGAAGTCACGTACATAAGATTTATCGTGGAATGGGTGAAAGGCCGTTTAGTTGTATGATTGTAACGAAAATAAAATGATTTATGAAAATGCCTCGAATATCCTATTGATGAGTATATGGAATGTAAATGCATGATTTGGTATGAGATTGAACCGATAGGTCGGAGGAACTATGGTATGGTTCGGTATGGATGGAGTAACTAGCCTCGTTCCATTTTGTTTCCTCTTGTGATAATGTTATTAATGGATGGTAGTGTATTGCTTATGACTTACTGAGTTATAAACTCACTTGGTGTTTCCTTGTCACCTATTCTAGGTTTCTTGGACTCGTCTCTTTTTGCGTGGTCGGGCCGTCATCGAAGTCATCACACCGGATAGCGAGTTTTGGTACTTTCTTCTTAGTTGGCTTAGGAGAACATTTCGGCATGTATAGGCTATTATGTTGTGTTTGAACTTTGGTATGTAATCTTTTAGCCATGCGAAAATGGCATAAATGTTCGGTTGGGTTTGGATTCATAACGTTAGGTCGCAAATCTTGATAATTCGACCTTTTTATGCCATACGTCATGGTTGATTATTTTGGTGTTAAAATTCATGATATGGCAATAGTGTAGTAGGGGGAAGTTTGACAATGATTAGCCTTTGGCATGGTTAGTCATGATCATAATTTGTGATATGCATGATGAATTATTAGTTAGATCAAGGAGTAAACACGAAGTGGGCATAGTTGCTTTCGTAACAGATGCTGACAGCAGCAGTGACATGAGATTGAAAAATCACTAAAAATAGTAGGAGTGGAATTAATTGATGAATAAATTATGTAATCGAAGTTCGATGAGTCTATTTTCATATAGAAGTAACGAAAGGATCATATGGACAGTATGTTAAGAGATAATCAGGTTCTCGTGGGACAGGGCCAGAACGGTTTCTTGATTCCCTGCTCCGACTTTGGAAATTCATTATAAATTAACCAGAGATAATTAGGAGTCATACCATATATGTATAGATTCCTCTCTGAGTCTAGTTTCTATAGAAACAAACGGCATCAGTATGGAAGTTCTTTACGGGGAGATATCCAGGTCGTAATGCGCAAAGGTCAGTGTAGTCGACCCCAGTAACATGGGAGACTTTGACTAATAAACTGTACTAATTGGCCCAACCAAAAATTCTAGAAAAAAATATGTAGATGGGAATATGAGTCTAGTTTCAGGGAAAATTCACGGAACTGGATTTTCAGTTCCAGAGCTCCAGATATGATTTTTAAAGAGACTAGTACGCAGATTGACAGCTTGTCTGGAAAAATTTTAATAAGTGGTTTGAAGTCTGTTAACACCTCGTGTTCGACTCCAGCGACGGCCTCGGGTTCGGGGTGTTACAGGGTCACACGACTAATCACACGCCCGTGTGATTAGCCCGTGTAACCTTCAAAATGGCCTCACACGCCCGTGTGCCAGGCCGTGTGCTAGGTCGTCTGAAGCTACTGACTTGGTTTCTAAATAAATACCAGGGGACACACAGCCTGTAACACCCCAAATCTAGCCTAGACATTATGACTGAATCTAGCATGTCACATTAAAATGCTTTTTCGAAAAACTTTGTGTTATTAATATATCTTGCTTGAATGAGAAAAGCCCCTTTGTTTAATTCTAAAGTCTACTTAATTATTAATTAACCATTTTAAACCATTCTTACTTTTAAAACATGTTCGTTGCGGAAGGATTTCAACAATGTTGTGAAACCGTGATGTTTGTGAAAAAAGATATCATTTTGGAAAACCGTTCTACTTTTAACAGAAATAAATCGTAATAGTTAAAACCCCCAAATTAAAAGCTAAAAAATTAGAGAAATGGCCTTATTACATCAAAAGCCCAAAGAGAGAATAATTTAAGTAATATAAAAGAAAATACGAATAATTAATGTCATTCGTAGTGTGGCCACCTTCGAGCCCTCCTTTACGTCAAACCGCCTACTGAGGATTACCTAAAAGAAATTTAAAAGTGGGGTGAGTTTACGAAAACTCAGTGTGCACAACCCTCATCGATCACAAAGCATGCATCACATCAATTTGGGCCTAAACCCGTTACAATAACGTTGGCACTTGGGCCATAGCCGCCCATAGTAGCCTCAGTTGGGCCTAAGCCCATGCACAATCAGAATTAGATCATGCAATGCACAAATACCCAACCAACCCTGCACTTCGTATCCCGTCCAACCCTACACTCCTGTGGGGATTTAATTGACCCACCCATCCCTACACTTTTGTTGTATCACCGGTTGCGGCACTAACCAATATCACAGCATAGCTACCAGTTACATAATTGACTTAAAGACATCGGTGGATCCACAGACATCAAGCGACCATGCGACCCTAACAAAATATATACTTCCTCCAAATAAATGATCCTATCCCCCATGCAGCATAATATCACATGAATGCAAACATATTATAAATAGCATACAATAACAATCATATAACACATAGGGGCATTTTATTCATTTTGCCCTTCGGGGGCATAACAGTCATTTCGTAAATTGGGGTCTAGGTACACTTACTGACCCATCAGTAGGTTCACAGTCGTCAAGCGCGACCCGTGCAACCTTTTCCAATCAAATCATACAATTGGTAACAAGTAATAAATTTTTATAATAAAGATCAAACCTATTCTAACTATTATCACGACGAAAAGGCAAGCGCACCTATCGAACAATAGTATAGTAATGGCAAGACCGGGATGTCGTACCCAAGGGAACCAAAAGTACTAGTAATAACTACCTTTTTATTCTCTAGCCTAAGAATAAAAGGGTTTGTTTATTAAACTAATTATCTAAACTAATTAACTAATTTAATCAAAGTAAAGAGAAATTTTGGAAAAAGACTTGAAGAAAAGCAATTGATAAAGACGACACCCAAGGAGGAATCCACCTAGATTTCACTTGTTATCTGACTTTGAACCGGATGATTTATTCACTTGACTTGATCCATGAGACTCCCTAACCTATGTTATTATCCCTATTCAAGACTAATAACGTCTAACCCCTAGATTGAAAAACCGAGAGTTTCCTCTAATTAACACTCTAGGGTTGCATTAGCTTGATCTATGGACTCCCATATTAGGTTTCACCCTAATTTGAAAAAATCTCATAACCCTATTTCTAGGCGCCCGATCAACTCCGCTTAATTATGCCAAATCTACTCTTAGGCAGGGTCTATTCCTCCTCTGCATAAGTACATCAAATCATGAATTAATACCCGAAATATTAACTCAAGCATTAAGAACACATAATTAAGAACAAATCAAGTATTTATCATAGAGTTCAGATAATAATAACAAGATCCATCATAGGTTTTATCCCCCTTAGGTATCTAAGGGGTTTAGTTCATAATAAAATAAGAGTACATCTCAAAAGTATAAAAATAGCAAAACATAAAGAAAACTCTAAAACCCCTGAAGGAATTCTGAGAGAGATCTTTAGTCTTGGAGTAGCTCCGGCATTTGAGATGGATCGTCTGGCTTCCTTCAAGTAATTCCCGGCGTGTGGTTCTGTGTTCCAGAAAAGTTCTGGAGAGAGAGGCCCCTTTCTAGGTCATACTTACGGTGTTTATATAGGCTTTTGATTGGCTTTTTTGTCCCCTAAGTATCCTTTTTCCGTGTAAAATACAACTCCTTGAACAAGGGACAAGCCCGTGTGCCACAGCCGTGTGACGTGGTTGCTAGGCCGTGTTCGATCCGTTAAATTGCCACGGCCGTGTGGGCTCAATGGCCAGGCCGTGTGAGTCGTGTAAACCTTGGTCGAAACCCACGAAAGGCACGGGCATGTGAGCTGCCCGTGTGGCAAGGCTTAGGCCATGTGGTCTTCTCGGTTTGGTCCGTTTTGTCCCTTTTTATCTCATTTTTGGCTCCTTTTGACCCTTGGTGCTCTCCTGAGTACAAAACATGAAATAACAGGATTAAGAGCACCAAAATCCACAAATCTAATAGTAAACATCTATAAATATGCTAAGTATTTGGGGTAAAAACATGTATAATTTGGCGTTTACCAAATACCCCCACACTTAAGCATTTGCTTGTCCTCAGGCAAAATTCTCACTTACTGCTAGAATTCATTCTTTT